>NC_045157.1:24505924-24508424 GCF_900700415.2 Clupea harengus
TCGTGTGACTGAGAATGAACTTGTTATGCATTGTTATGGCTTTGCGGGGTGTTGGATGTGGTTTGGGGTTTGTGGCTTGTAGGACATGTGTCCATCCCCGGAGGACCTCTGTCTTGCTGAGGAATGTTCTAGATTATTTCATTGTTTCTTCTGTCCCCCCTCCTTTTCTCTTTCTCTGTCTCTCTCTCTCTCTCTCTCCCTCGCTCACTGTGAAGGGGAGTATTTGACTTGCCCTTGATCAATATTTAGCATCCCATGCGTGAAATAGGCAGATGTTTGGAGTTTCCTTTTCAGAGACGAGCGGCTTCTCTTGAGTGAGGGGATCAATGCTCCCTTCCGTCAGTGCTGGTGCTGCGCGTGTGTGTGTGTGTGTGTGAGTGAGTGTGTGTGTGTCATCTGAGGTGTGTCCACGTTTGTGTGTGTCTTCTCTAGGGAGTGGGTGGTGCACACACACTGCTCCACCCACAGAGGGGCTCTTGGGTCACCTCTCCTCTCCCATTAGCTCAGACACACACACACACACCCACACACTCACTCACACGCACACACACACACCCACAGACAGACACACACACACTCCCAGTCCGGTGCAAACAGCCATACGGCACTGGTGTGCTTTAAACAACAACAGAACTGATTGATAATTGATTTGTCTATTTGCAAACTGCGTGAGTGAATGTGAGTGGGCATTGTGAAGGCTTCCTCTGTCAGTAACCAAAAAACTGACTCTCCCTCTCTCTCTCCCCCTCTCTCTCTCTCTCTCTCCCTCTCTCCCTCTCTCCCTGCAGCACCTGCAGCAGCACGAGAACGCGGTGGAGGGCGACGCCTGCTACTACCACTGCGTGCTGTGCAACTACTCCACCAAGGCCAAGCTCAACCTGATCCAGCACGTGCGCTCCATGAAGCACCAGCGCAGCGAGAGCCTCCGCAAGCTGCAGCGCCTGCAGAAGGGCCTGCCCGAGGAGGAGGAGGAGCTCAGCACCATATTCACCATCAGGAAGTGCCCCTCCGCCGACACCGGTAAGGAACTCAACCTCGTCAGCGCCGCTCGCATTGACTCTCCTCCGTGCCGGTGTTGGGTGTGACTGGGTCGTGGGCCTTCTCTCTCACAGATTGCATCAGACAGTGGTTGAGGCCCTACTGTGTGAGATTAAAAGAATAGGCTGGTAAATTTACAAATATGTAAGGGCTGATGACATTTGAGATTGGGAATTTTTGTCCCCTTCGGCTTCCCTTTGGGCTGCATCCCAGTGGATGTATGTTGTATAGTCAGTAACACCCAGTACATGTGGAGTTGTTGCTTTTTGTTGTCGACGCACCCTCCAGAGGTGAAATATTGATGGAAGGGAAAGCTCTGAAACAGAATCACTTCTCCACGCTTTGGAGCAGAACTGTGTGGCAAGGGCCTAATGCGCGGGATTTAAGTGTGTCCGTGCCTTATCTGTTTGGGGCTGGATAAACAGTTCAGAGCGCCACCAAGTCTATGTACTGACATTGACACAAGCGGAGTGGAGAGTGTGACAATGAAAATGTATTTCATTTCCTACGGTGCTCGTGCTGTTTTGAAATGCCAAACACGCCACGCCACGTATGTCTCAGTGAAAACCTAACTCACCGTGGAGTTTTTAAACTGTGGACATTTTCGGTGAGCACTCCAATGTAAAGGCACCACGCGCACGCACACACACACACACACACACACACACACACACAACCTTGCCACGTTAATAAGCCCCAAGGTTTGACTGAGTACCTCCATTTAGACAATTCACCATTGTCACCTCAGCTCATTTTAACCATGAGCTCTGACACCCTACTCAGGCTTTCTTTATTCAGCCGAGGTCTCGAATATAGCCTCTGCACAGAGATTTTTCTGTTCCCATTTATGATATTACACCCATTTATTTAATGAATAGGAGCTGGTCTTGGGTTTGATATTTCGGGGACCTGTGAAGTGGTAGGCTCAGATTCCAGATAAAGCGCTCATCTGGTGCTGTCCAAGAGCAGGCCATAGCTGGCCAGCTGCTGCGCTCCTATTAATCATGGCTACCAGCAACCTCTGTGCGGCCAGCGAGGAGACACTCAGAGGTGCCATTAGGGCCACGGTGAAGAGAGGAGCTCCACAAAAAGTACAACAACAACAACAAATGCCACGGCAACAGCAACACCCTGGGCATCGGCAGCAAGCAACAATAACAACAACAAGAGCACCACCCGGCCAGGCCAGAGCAAAAAGCAGAGAGAGAGAGAAAGAGAGAGAGAAAGAACAGCCTCTATGTTAGCAGGAGATTAAGAGGACCCGGCTGCGGTCAATTAACACTCTGTCTCAGCGCAGATTTGGTTTTCTAATCACTCTGACTCCTGCGCCCCCTGACAAAGGGGCTCCATTGTGCGTCCACTCCGCCCCCCCCCCCTCCCACACACACACACACACACACACATGCAGACACACACACACACACACACGCACACACATATGCCAGCAAGCACTGGCCTCTCT
>NC_045157.1:24513424-24523424 GCF_900700415.2 Clupea harengus
GGGAGGTGAGGCTGATGGGGGACATGAGTGTCTGAGTTACTGTGGGCGAGGCGGAATCCAATTTGAAGCGCGCTGCTTGTTTTGCTAAAAGGGGTGCGTTTTCAGGGTCATGCGCTTAATAGCAAACCCTGTCCCGACAACAGAGGCATCCCTTATCCCCCCCGCCCCCCCGCTCCACTCTCAGCTTCATGTATAATTTCCAGCCTCCATTCCCCCCCACCCCCCAAAAAAAATTGGCAGAGTGTTTCATGCATAGGGAAATGCATTAATAAAGCAAATGCAGGATCCTTGTTTCTGAGGCCCAGACGCCTGGCCAGCACCGCCAGCTCTCGGCAAAAGCACTTGGCCAGCTGACAAGAAACGTCAACAGTGGGGGCGAGCACCGGGCTTTAAAACCCATCCTCGCCTCAGCTTAAGCGCCCCTGGAATATCTCACTCCTCTGCAGGGCCTGGGCCAGCTCCTCGTCCCTCCCCCCCCTCTCCTCCGCTCCTCCGCTCCTCACACTCTCCTCTCCTGCATGTGAGGTGAGTTTTCACCTCCAGAGCTCCCTGCGTGGCCTCCTCAGTTTGGCCCAAGCGGAAGGTTAGACAGGTAGGCAGCCAGGCAGCCCTGTGCCCATCCTAGGCCCAGCCCCCACAGCCCCCACAGCCCGCAGCACAGGAGCACAGGCAGTACTGGCACCAGACATAAGCCATCCCTGGAATGTCCTGCCTTTTTACATGCTTGTTAAAATGCAAAGTAAACCTTCCCTGAAACAGGATATTGTAGCCCCTAACCACTGCCATCACCCCCACCCTCCATGCCATATTATGTCTGCGCTGAGATTGGGCAGTCGGACATTCGAATGAGGGCCCATGCATTCTTTATTAAAGTCTGTTATTGTGGCGATGCAATTGAAGATGAGAGGGGACAGGGGAGGGCAGGTCAGGCCCAGGCAGAGCCAGGGGCCCCGGGGCCGCAGGGACGGGTGGGCAGGCTCCCGTCGGACGGCTGTCCTCTAATCTCCGGCTGAAGGGCAGAGCAGGGAGAGGAAATTGTTTGCCGTCCGCAGAACGTGGCAGGAATTTCATAAATACATTACCTTTCATTTTGAGCAATATTGAAAAAAGAGAGAGAGGGAGAGAGAGAGAGAAGGAGAAAGAGAGAGAGGGAGAGAGGAGAAAGCAGCAACCCTTTTATTAAAAAGCTGAAATGACGGCTTTATAGATTTTCCACCCGCACATGTTACGCGTCAATCGTACGTCCGTCTCGTCCAAACTCACACAAGGAAGTCTTTTCTTTCTCTCTCTCCCCCCCCCCTTTCTGGTTTACATACGGCTGCAGTATAAATTCCACTGCTGGCTCATCCTGCAGAGGCGAATTGCCCAAAAAGCCACGCTTCTATTCTGGGCTCGTCTGTGAATCAGAACGGTTCGTGTCTCGATGTCCCTGCACACCTCATGAGTGTGTGCTGAAGGGCCGAGGGCAGAACAGCACTCAAGCGCCTGACAGGTAGCAAGAGCCACAGGATCAGGGGTCAGCCGCAGGCCCAACAGTGTGTATGTGCGTGAGTGAGTGAGTAAGTGAGTATGCAGAAGTGTGCGAACGCGCGTGTGTGTGTGTGTGTGTGTGTGTGTGATCAGCAATGTCAAGAGTGGCCTGTGCAAGTGTCTTCTCTCAACTGCGCCACTCTGAGGCCTTTGTGTAGGCATTTGATTTGAATATATACCTTGAGCGGACACACACGCACGCACTTACTTACATACAAACACACACACACAGAAGTACAGAATGCCCCCCTCGTGCTTGTGGCTGAGGCAGGTGAACGTGGCCCCTCGTGTCATCCCTCGGTGAGCTGAGGCTGCAGACAGCAGACGAGAGATGGACAGACGGCGCATTATAATATTGGTTTCCTCCCCTCTGCCTTCCTCCCCCCCCCCCATTCCCCAGCCCTCTTGCCTTCATTACAACACACTCTCCTTGAAAGCTGATCCGAGAGAGAGACAGTCCATCAGGAGGCAGTCATCTCATTTGTACTTACCAAACGTGCTAATGAGTTCTATTCCGGGGCTTGTGGGGCCACGCCGGTGGTGAATTTGAGAGCACAAGTGGCGTACTGCGGTTTACGAGACGAGCGAGGGGGGGCCACTGTAGCCTCCCCCCCCCCCCCCCCCCCCCCCCGGCCCCCGTGTCAAACGGGGCAAAGTGACCACAGAGGACAGGAGCTGTCAATCACTCAAACCATGGATCTGCCATCTCCTGTGAGAGAGAGAAAGAGAGAGAGAGAGTACAGAGGCTGTAATTTTTTTCATTAAGTATGTGGAGGATAAGTTGAAAGGGGGAAAAAAACGAGCAGAAAGTGCAGGCTCAGTGGATTTTCCACAGCGGATTGACTTGGATTGACGTCCTCATTGAAGGAGCATGGCTGTCTAATATGGAGCAGGATGTTTGTCAGACTGCAAGGGCTGATGCTGCAAGCAGATGCACGGTCACATTCGTGTGATTGCATAGAAACGGCATATTTGTAGCACCTGAGGAGAACGAGCAGACTGTGTTCTCACACACACACACATACAGTACATGTACACACAGACATGCACATACACTCTCTCTCACACACACACACACACAGCTTCCCCAGAGTCTGTTAAGAGAGCTGGGTCGGCCATAGCTGTTCCTCTTTAATAAGTGTACAGAAGCATTCCACACAGCTGAGTTGGATGCCCACCAAGGCACGCATTATGATCTCACGGTCGGCATGTTCTAGATAGATCTGCCTTCGATTGTCCTGTTTGTGGACATCAGGTATTCTGGGAATGGGCAAGCCGATAAATTCTTAAGATTGCTCTGCCTGATGTCGGCATTGCAGTTCTATTTCCCGAGACGGCTCACTCACACTCAGGATTGAGCTAGTTCAGTTTGACCATAGGCTAAATGTGTGCATGTGTGTGTGCAAGGTGAAGAGCACAGAGAACAAGGGGAAAAACATAGAAGAAGAACTTTCTCCTCAACTCTCAATGGAGGCTGGAGCAAAAAGGTATTTTCCCTGATTTTGAGTCTTTTTCTTAATGCGCCTGCAGGTCCCCACTAGAGAGCGTCTGTGTAGATCAAAGGCCATGATCTTTGCTCTGGATGAGTTGCCTGTGCGCATTTGGCGGGGTCGGCAGGATGGCTCTGACAGCCGGATGAGAGGCTGAGGCGCTGAAATGCCCTCTTCGGCAGCACGCCTCGCCCTCGCTCACTCAGTGCCGGCTCCCTCGCCCGCTCTGAAGGCGCCCTTGCTCAGATGCCAGGCGCGCACAGAGCTCAAAGAGGAGTCCTGGAGAAAGGCGGCAGAGAGAGAGAGAGAGAGAGAGATGCCTTTTCATCAGAGTGGCAGAGACTGACAGAGATCTGACTTGTAGCGTTGAAGGAGACAGGCTTGTTTGAGGCTCGTGTGGAAGGTGAAAGCAATGCGCACACACACTCACAATCCCACACACACACACACTCAAATACACACATAGGCATGCATGTGCATTCGCTCACATTGTCCCTGTGTGCCTGCGTCAATTAGAGGCAGCCAGGCAGATGGCAGTGTTGAGAGGAGGAGGAATAATTCAATAGTCACCCCTGCTAACCTTTACCTGTGGACCTGCGTAGCTAACATTGATTGGAGCCCCGCTTGATTATTCACATGGCCTGGAGAGAGAGAGAGATGAGGAGTGCTTACTCATGATCAATGTGACAGTAGTGCATTCTGTTGGAAAAGGGGGTGGCATCTGAGGATGGGGGGGTGGAGGGGGTGTTTGAAGGGCAGGTGTTGCACTCTCACACAGCACCCAGACCCACCCCACCCCACCCCTCCCGGAACACTAGCTTCTGTGATTCGGACAGGAATTCTCACACTGTCTCTCCCAGCTCCAGTGGGGCACCGTTCCTTCACCTCTACCCTCATGGCTGTGTTGGCTATTGATCCTCACTGAAGCACGCTTATGCCTGGACACCATAAACGCTTGTTTGAATAGGCAAGGATCCCCCCCCCCCTCTCTCACCACGCAGAACAACATGTGAGATGTTCCACAGCGCTGTGGCCAGTGCTCTGGCCTGCTCCTTGGGGCCAAACCAGACTCCTGTTTATGAAACAAAAGGAAGGAGAGCAGAGCGGAGAAAGTCTGGCTTTTTTTGGTGGAGTGGTGCCCTCACGCCGGGGCGGAGGCCTATATCTGTTTAACCAGATGTGAAGGCTTCTCTGCCCAGTGATGATCCGAGACAAGCTGGTATTTGTTTTTGACAAACTGGGACATTCCTGGTGTTTGACTGGGCCAGATTTATGGCATCCCTACAGCTCGAGGAGAGTGCCCAGGCCTTACAGTGTCCCTTTTGTCTGGGGCCGGCCGGTTACTCTGACACTGCTATTTTATTAGCTGCTACGAGACAGATTCCACTGACCGCCTGTTTGGATGGGCCAGAGAAATGTGTCGGGTCCTATTGATTGATGTTATTTAAAGTACAGAGCTGCGCGGTGCAGCCGGACCTTTGCATATTATTTCAGTACTGTGTTTTTGTCCGACCCGGGCCTCTTTAGTCTGGATGGAGGACGAGTCACCTCTCATTAGTGCAGAGGTGGCAGCATCAAACACTTGCATGTCTTGTTGATTTTTCCTTGTTGTAATATATGTGGCAAGGTATTTTGCAATCTTTCAGATCACCCCAGAGTGGTGATCTTTAAGTGTATCAACTTAAACTCTCATTTTCTTTTGGTCAGGGAGAATTGCTTACTGTTGCAGAGAGAGAGAGAGAGAGAGAGAGAGAGAAACATGACGGGTCCTGTGTTTTTAAAAATAACAATGCAGAGACCACAAAAAAAACACAACTAAATCTGGCTTTCCCATTGTCTTTGTTTCACACATTTCTCATTAAACGCTTACTGCATATGCAATCATTGCCTGTTGATTTCCAATCCTTACAGCCATTTATAAGGCCCCCTTCTTTTTTTTCTTTTTTATTGTTCTGGGATTCTTGGCATGGCATTTTGTAGAGCCCTTGGAGTTCTAAGCAAAGCATATTTTTTTCATTCAAATCGAGTTTAAAGACACAAAGAAAAAGCAGCAGGGTGGGGGGTGGGGGGGCGTTGGAAGACCAAGGCAAATATAAACCCCTAGCCTGTCCACTCCTCCAGCATTAGGTTGAATAATACACTGTTTAGAAATCAAGCAAAGGTCAATTTTCATGCTACCTGCTCAGTAAACAGACAGGATATCCCTGCATATCAACTCAGCTTGGCTATGCAGCACGCCGAGCAGGAAAGGACACGCAATGCCTAGGCTGCCTTCAGCACGAGGCCACTGCATTAGACCGAATGCACCCTTTAAAAGCCCTTTCTCTCTCTCTCCCTTTCTCTCATTCTCTCATGTCCAACTCTTTCTCATGAATACAAACTGGTGCACAGCCACTGGGGCCTTGAGCTCTCACTCACTCTCTCAAGCAACATTATTGCCGTTGATATTTACGATACTCTCCGCTGTTCATTTTATCTGCGGTGGCCTCTAAGCACCCTTGTCTTGTGCCATGTTCCCCCCCGGTTCCCTCGAGTCACGCCTCCACCCTCCACACTCTCGCCACTGTCCCAGCGCCACGCGGATGCAGATGTCCCGACGACGAGGGAGACTTAAATCAGTATAAAGGGATTTTGTTCTGGTGTCTCCGGTCCCTGGCCATCTGAATATTCAAACAGGCCCTAATGGTGTCTCAGAAGGTCCCTTCAGAAGTCAGGGGGGAAAATTAGCATCAGGGTCAGTGTCACTCTTCCCACTGGCCTTAATGAGCCCAGCATGGATACCAGCCATAGTTATGACGGGCTTGTCTATGTCTCTTAAAATGCTCAGAGACAGACAGACAGACAGACAGACAGACACACACACACACACACACACACACACACTCATGGAAATGAATGGACATACAGTGAGGTACGTGGTTGAGAATATTCACACATATACCTCATATTGCGTAGGTTTTAGTTTTTTTTTTTGTGTGTGTCATTTTCCAGAAGCCTTTCTCAGCACTTCTGGTAAATGCGAACAATAACCGTAATGATTCTCTTTCACTCCGTGTGTGTTTCTAGTGTATTCGTGGAAAATGTCAGGCACTTGCAAAAGGTTGAGAGGGGGGCACATGCATGGGGGCAAGACGCAGAATGGAGTCAAAGAGGAGGTGTTTAAAAGAGTGTGTGCGTGCGTGTGTTTTTGTGTGTATGCGTGTCCAGGTCGCTGTCAATCAGACAGATAGGACGTTAATCTGCCGCTTGTTTAGCTTCCGAGGTGCCTGTGTCAACCGGGCACACTATGGCTGGGGGAATTAGGAAAAATGGGCCATTTTTTTGTCATGTAAAGCGGGGCGAGAAAATCTAATTGGGAGGGGGAGAGCGGACGATGTCTCCTTTGTTTAAGGGCCTTCCGCAGTCACTTTTGCAGGCCCCATTGTGCGCCGTCCACAATAGCATTAATTTGTGCTCCTGGCCTGGGCTCTTCCTTTCTCCGTCTCTCTGTGCAGTCAGCTCCTGTCCGTTCCACTCTGTCTCCACGCTTCACCTCCGTGCTCCAGAACCCCCCCTCAACGTACACACACACATACACACACACACACACACACACACACACACACACACACACAGACAGACAGACGTACACACACTCCTGATCCCATGCAAACCACCCCTCCTCCTGTCCACTTTCGTATTCCACCCCCATTAAAAAAAGGAAGAAAAAAGGCAAATTCTTTCGTGCTTTTGTCTGCTTCCCATTTCCCGCCTCCAGGAAAGTATCCCTAATTTTTTTTTTTTTTTTCTTTTTTACAACTGAAATCCATTTCTCTGTCCAGGCATAGTCCCTCTTCCAAATGTTATCTGATTTCTGGATTGCAGTATTTTAATAGGATATTACTGAGACTGATAGCAGCAAAAGTTAAGTTCTGCTTATGCCATCAAGGCAGCAGTTCGCAAACGATAGAACATACGTTGTTCCGCAGTGTGTTTTTGCATTGCGATGACTTCAGGTAAGAGAGTGTCTTTACTATCTCTTGCTCCCTGTTTTAGTGCAGAGCTTGAATGGTGAAAGAAGACATGGCCTCCTTGCATGTCCTGTTCGCTCAACTCCCACGCATTCCTCTCCTCCTGACATCTGCGTTGTTGTAATCTCACTGAACGCTCGGGCGACATTGTACTTGATTGTCAACAGGCAGGCTTTGGTGTGCATCTTTGCGCTCACAGATTCCTCTCAAGTGTGACGGCTGCTCCAGCCTTCTTTCATCTGGAGATAGGAACCATCTTAAAATTAGCACTTGAGCATCACTACAAAGAAGTGCACTTAACGCTTATGAGATTCTCTCATACAATCTCATTGTAAATCCTTGCCAATCTAGAGCAGTTCTTCTACCACCACCCCTCCACCCCGACAGCAAATCTGTAAGTACATGTTCAAATGTAATCTGGGGCCTTGCAAGAGGATGCAAAAGACATTGATCAGATAAGCATTTATAATACAACTTGGGGGGGGGGGGGAAACAGCAAAAACTCACATAATTTTCCCCAGACTAGCTCAGCTGAAAATAAAACAATGGCACATGTGCTTCCTCTGAATAAAGGCAGCCGGGCAGTCGGATGTCCGAGTTGTGTGTGAGTGACAGGCCCCCAGCCTGCTCTACCCCTCCCCTGTCCCATGTGCAAATTGAATAACGACTAACCTCGTCATATTTAGTGCACTATTAATGGCTCCCGTGCCTTGTGAGAGTGTAATCATGCGTGATAAAAACCGGGCCAAAGTTACTAAGCTAGGAGCAGTCTTGTGCACATTAAAGTGTCCTTTTTTTGTCAGAAAGGTCATTCATAACTTGGTTGCGCCCGTTGATGTACAGTGAGAGATATTGATTGATTAATGCATAAAGTGCTCCGAATCCATTTGGCTCTGTGAAAAGGGAACGGGGGAGAAGACTTGCACTCTCTCTCTCTCACTCCCCCTCTCTCCCTCTCTCTCACTCCCTCTCTCTCTCTTGCTCTCTATATTTTCACCTCTTCCCCCCATTGTTCGAAGGGCATCATTTTTCGCCGGCTGAGTTTAAGGGACAAAGGGCCTGTTTCTGCCAAGTAATGCATTCAAAGGAACATTGATTCTCATCAGTGTCAGTTGAATTACTCTCAAAGGCTTGACAGGGAGCTGCTTGTATATAAACCTCCAGCTTTTTCCTGCCTGGAAAAGAATTAGGTCTCTAAGAGAAAAAACAGGACTCTACTCATACCACCATAAACAGTGTTTAGTGTTTTTCACAAACTTGGATGTCCTCGGAAACGTTATTTTTCTTGGACACCTTACGTTCATTGTTTCTTCATTTTGGTTTTGGTTTGAGATGTGGGTCTGTGGACGCATGGGCAGGCTCACCACGGGATTGGCATGCGTTACTCAGGCATTGGCAGTCTCGTGCCAATTTCTGATCCGGAGCTTCAAGCCGTGCCGTTAATAGAGATAGTATCATGGGGTGTTTTTTTTTGGGGGGGGGGTGTGATGTTTAAGCCATCCACTGCTGAGCTCTCATTGTCCCAATCCAGATTGTTTTTTTCTCAGTGGTAGTGGAGGGCTCCTGCACAAAACTTTCTCGTGCCTCCCAAGGATTGTTTTAAGAGCTTTTGAGACACGGGTCAATAGGTCAGTACCTTTGGGCTCCCCGACACGGAAGAGGAGCCCTCAGTCACCCGGACCCCCAGCAGGGAGCGGTGTGAGACAGGGCCCTGAAAGCCCTGCCGTCCCCCCCTTGCCCTAATGCAGGCCGCCCGTAGACAGCCGCACTCCACACCTTTCATCTCCACTGGGGGCTCAGCCATTACATGCTCGTGCTCCCTTTCACTCCCTCACTCACTCCCTCACTCACCATCTTTCTCCCCTTTCCATTGTGCTGCAGGGGCAGCTATCGACAATACCTAAAAGCACACATGCGCAGCACTTTGCCTTCATTGTCCGAGCTGTGTGTGGTTATGTGCTAGCTTTAGAAAAGCGCACATTTTTGATTTTTGTACAGTGGAGAGGATCAGGGCCGATGTGGTCTGCGTGAATGGCTAGGAATAGCAAGGAGAAGAATTTACTGCACGCCAAACTAGTGTTTGAATGTTTGTTTGTGGTGTCTCTTGAGCTACACATACCTCCGAATAGACATGCATGGGGTTGTGAGCGTGAGAGGGGTGAACTGAGATCAGGTTGCGACATGTACAGCCCGGTCTGTGGACGAACGGACATGCCATCCTGAGTCATGTCTGCCCAGGCCCAGTGATGTCAGCTCCAACAATTACACACAGCTGTTTAAATGAGGATTTCCCAACAGATATAAACTACACCTACAATTTGGATAATATATATGTTATAGCTTCGCAGACTGACGGGGTCCACTAAAGGTATGGAGAGTCTGCGATTTTAATGACAACATCCATTTGCACAGGAAGGGGAGGGAGGAAAAAAAATATTAGAATTGGTCTGCGTGGGCTCACCAGTAAAATTGCATTAAATGTTACATTCAGCTTTCGCACACAAAGCCCAAGTTTCTTTAAAAAAAAAAAAAGAAAAAACTTTCCTTTGGGGCTAGAACGAGAACACAGTCGCATAATGGTGTAGTAATTCATGCAGACTCGATGTTTTTCAAACGCTATAGTAATTATGAGAAATACTCTTACTTTCCCCCTGCCTTGCCACTGCAAAGCAAATCTCATTTTCAAGGCAAAGCGGGGGGAAAGGAACACACTGAATAATCATTGTGTTTAATGCTCTAGTCATAATCCCAGGTTTTATGATGGTTTTCTAATGATTTTCTAATGATGTTAAATATTAGCAGAGAGTACAGCCATAATTTGAACGCAGCAGTCGTTTTTGCGACGCTCTATCAGTACACCCGATTGCAACAGCAATGAATATTGCGGCGGAGGTAGTGGTGGGGGAGATGAGATTTAAAGGCCATCCCTTTTGGTGTTATATTTTCCCGTCCCCGCGTCCACTATAAATC
>NC_045157.1:24525924-24705924 GCF_900700415.2 Clupea harengus
CACACACACACACACACACACACAAACGTCCTTTCCTGCAAGGGAAGATGGGTAGCTGTCACCACCCCCTGAACTGAGCATGCCCACTCTGTGGGTGGAAAAATAACCTGTTTGTTTTTTTTTTTTTTTTTTTTTTTTTCGTTTTTTTTTTTTTTTTTGTCTACCTCTGTACGCTTGTTGTGTTGTTGCCAAATTAGACTTTCAAATCAAGAAGCCAGTGGGAGGCAGTCTAGTTTCTTCCCCTCCTCCCCGGCTCCTTTCATAATACTACCTGTTTACTCTTCAGGGAGTCATTTCTATATTTCTCTTAAATGCACCCTCTAAGCAGACGGTGTCTTTAATAAAGTCAGCAGGCAGACTGCAGTGAGAGGAGTGTCTGCCATATGAAGCACACAGGGGAGAAGGGAGAAATGGAAGCAATGGGGAATGCTAGAGAGAGGGGGGAGAGAGAGGGAAAGAGAGAAAGAGGAAGAGGGAGAGAGGAGGGGTTGCGGTGCCCCTCATGCTATTATCTTTATGGCATAGCAAAACATGCTTCAGGCAATCAGCATGAAATTGTTAATTGCTCAGCCCACTTGTGTGTTGCTCTGGGGACAGGGACTACTGGAGCCACAAGCAGGACCCAGATTGAGTGAGTATTGGGTGCCCGTGCTGTTGCCTGCATGTAAGTGCAGGTCTCGCAGTCAGTCAGAGATGCACGCTCTTTAAATGAGCAAGTTCCACTCACTCTTCCCGCTCCTATCTCTGACCTCCACAGCTCTGTGGTACATTTGAACATAATCTTTAATCTTGGATTAAAAACTTTGTTTCAGTGTCAAAGCACAGTCCATCTGCTCATTACCAGGGTGTCAAATTTGAAGGCTTATTATATCACCAAAGACAGAGGAGACGATTCACACTGTATGAAGTATTTCGAGTCCATGTGATTTGTCTTATGTGCAGTGCCAATGTTGATTGTGCAATTGTATCTATTTTATCTGAACATCTCTCAGCTGATTTTTATTTGCGCAGACCTAAAAAGACACACATGAATGGAGATCTATTACTACTGACGTCGACTGCTGTTAGGCTACAGTCAAATGAGCAACACTGAGGGCACAAAAGAGCTTTTAGTGAAGATAACTCCAAGCTTTGAAAGCCCCAGCACCCCCCCCCCCCCCCCCCCCCCTTCCATTTAACTCTTAGTCTATGGTCATTTCAGAATGTGACCGTGGCTTGGTCTCACAACCCCCACCCTCACCCCATCATACACCCCCTCCTTTCACTGCCCTGACCCAGTTTGGAAAGGCTCCAGGTGGCTTTAAGGAGGAAACGCATCTTGTCTATTCAAGGAGCAACCTCCCATTACACACGCACACACAAATGTCTCCATCATCAGAGCATCTTAGCATGGCATGACCCCCCCACCCCACCCCACCCCACCCCACCGTGGTGTTGCGCTCCTGGATCGGTTTCGGAAATGAGTAAATAACGAGAAGCGGAAGCCGGTGCGGAGTGCCGCATTAGCAGCAGTGGCGGCGGCGGCGGCGGTCGCGTACGCTTATCGTCCGAGGCGTGGCGCTGGATGATCGCTCGGCAGGTGTTGTCCTCAAATGGGATTTCGGCAGCTGAGACGTCTTCCGTGGGTGATATCCCCCTCCTCGTAGCAGAGAACGTCTTTCCCAAGACTGATCTGTTATTAAGCAAATGAAGTGCTGCGGGCCTTGACGTTAAATCCCTCCACTTTGTCATGGTGCACTTGCAGTTATCACGCCCAGTTCCCTCTTTCAGCCGACGCCGTGGTTTAACCCGCCGACGACATGTTTCTTTTTTTCTCCTCCTGGCACGCGCCGGTGGTGTGATATTTAAAGTCAGGCTTCCTCTCCCACTCAGAAAAAACACTGTGACAGAGAAAGGGTTCTAAGTGCTAATCAATGAGTCTTAAAAAGCTGCATTGATCTCAATTAAAAATGGAGGAAGTTTGAAAGGAAACTGTTTTTTAGCAGCCTGGGCAGATTTACAGTGCCAAAGTTCTGCTGCTCTGACACACATCCATATGGAATAAGGAGTCCAGAGCAGAGCAGGGTAGGCCTGTTATATGTTCTTGATAGTCCTGTCGAATTGTCTTCAGAGATTTGTGGAGTCTCGCATTACTGTGCCAAGCTACCTGTGGCTTGCTTTGTTTGTTGTGCAATCTGTTTTCAAGACTCTGGAACTCCAAGCATGCACTTGCTGTCGTGTTTGTGAATAACTTCTTTCTTTTCTGTCTTTTGAGACACATGTGTCTCGATGCAGAAGTGTTATGGCACAGCAGTAGATGATCTTCCTATGCTAAATATGCCCACTTTGTCCCTAACAAACATATTTACAAGCTGATGAAACCCACACATCATCTCCGCAATGCAGGGGGAGAGCCTCCGCAAAGTCTGTGGGTGACATCATCCCGTGGTAGGGGCCATCCCGACGAGTGGCAGGAAGGAAAGGGTGAGAGCTCGGGCAAGTGGAGGGGAATGGCAGCTGCTAGGCGGGAATTGATTGCATTAATTGATATGCCAATATGTAAGCTTGTTACATCCACCATTGCTTAGGATGATGGCTAACAAGTCTTGCTGATCAATGGAACCAATAAAGGCTTCATCCATTAATGAGCAATGTGGTAATTAATGTTATCCCTAAACCAATTAGACCGGGTACTACATCTACTGGTAAGCACAACGAGAGGCCCCCCTCTCCATTTTATCTCTTTTCCTATCCCTCCCCTCTCAACCGCTCTCATCCGCTCTGGCCTCCATCAAGTCTGCCTGCCGCACGCTTTGATTTCACAAGGTTGTTAACGGTGAGTGAGGCCCACCGCGTAAAACGTTCCATTTAAACTCCTGCAGGCAAGATGAGAAAGGTACAGGATGTTTCAGATGGGTTTTCAAGAATGTTTACTAATTCCGCGACGTGTTTGGCTCCATTTTATAGATGGGTTTCTTTCACTCCATTTGTCATTGTTGGGTGACTGTGAGCCTCTGAGACTGTGGTTTTATGATTCCAGCCATACTCCTGCTGTTTGAGTGTGTAATTATCGATAATGATTGTTGTGGCTGTCTGTCCAGGACTGTGATGGCCCACTTTGTGCCGGTCGCACATGTCAATTTCCAGACAGGAATCAGGTTACGATGCTAAACCTGGGCAGCCATTCTTCTGGAGTGACATCATCCCTCTCACCTGTTCCGTCACGGTTGTTGGATTGGTTTGCTCTGGCTCTCCCTTTCCTTTTGTCTCTCTCTCTCTTTATATCTCCCCACCCTTCTCTCTCTCTCTCTCTCTCTCTCTCTATCTCCCCTACCCTTCTCTCTTTGTCTCTCTCTCTATCTCTCCAACCCTCTCTGTTTCTCTGAGGCCTCAGCTGCAAAGCCCCAGTGTTTTTTTTATAAAGCTGGATGAGAGTGAGGGAGCAGTGACAAGCCTAAGCACTCAATAAAATGGCTTTGATAGACACACAGTCTGTACAGGAAATACAACACGCTTATAAATCAATACTATTGTTTTCACATTGAGGAGCAGGACTAGTCCTGCCTGGAATCCATTACCTCACTTATCAGGCAACATCATTCTAACCGTGCACTCTTTTTTTTCGTTCCCTTTCTCTGCTCTTTCGGCCAGTGTGTACACAAAGTATGTATTTTCCTCATTCCTAAGGGTAGCAGGCTGGAGATATAGAAACACCTCTTGAAAACTAATTGAAGGCCTGGCAGCCTGAATTTCAAAAAGTAAAGAAACACTGACGAAAATGATAGGCGTCTTATTTTGCCAGCTGCTGGGTGTGTTTGTGTGTGTGTGTGTGTTTTTTTTTTTTTTTCACGCGCTTAATGCACAAGCTGACATTGTGACTCTGCTGCTTGTGTAATTGTTTTTCATAAATTATTGAGGCCGTGCTTAATTATGTATTTGTTTTGCCGTGCTGAGGCCCTATCAGAGATAATGTGATGTGTGCGAAACGTGTGATTTCTCGCATGTTTGTGTGGTGCCAAGGGGGACTGAGCAGGGAGCTGCGAGTCATTACTGTGGCTTCACTTGTCAGGCTGAAGACGAGTGAAGTCTCACGTTGAACAGGTAAAGCAGTCGTCATTTCCATAACAGAGGCGGCACGTTCGGTCCCTGCTCATACAACCTCGAAGCAAAACGGAGCAAAGACACGACAGAGGGAATTCAAGATTATTATTTTTTTATGACTGGCGAGACATCTTTACAAAATCATATCACAGCGCTTGTCAGGTATTCCAGAGCTTTCGAGACAATGAAATGGGGAGGCCACATCCAAAGTCTTGCACAGCTCAAACCCCCCACTTTTTTAATCGGTGCTTACAGCGGAGCCTGGCTAAATAAACAGTAAGTAAGTTGTCTCAGGGTAGAGGAACATCAATGCTTGCAACTTGCTCAAGCCTTTGCTCTGAATGGTTCGGTATTGACCCCGTGGGACCCCTGGAGAATTCCCTAATTGAAAATTAATATTGAATCAATGCCGCGGGCCATTTGCATATTGATTATAAACATCCAGGAAGGCACCAAGTATGTGTGGAATCAATAGGGCCCTTCTGCAGTGGGGTGAGTGCACTACATCAGATGGCAGCTGCCTGCTCCCGGGGTTAATGACTGCCGCTTGTTAAGGAGCTCTTGTCAGGTGGAATCCAGCTGCGGGGGCTTCCACGCGTGCAACCCAAAGCTGGCAGCTGGATGAGGGCAAGGGTGAGAGGGGTGTGTGTGTGTGTGTGTGTGTGTGTGTGTATGTGTGTGTTGGGCGGGGGGAGCATTTGGGTGAGTAGGATGAGGGGCAGTCCAGGTACCCAACATCTCCCCACTTTGATATGGGTGATGTACTATTGTGTGCTTGCAGGAACACACAACTTGTTAAACCTTTGCTAAGTAGACCTTAGTAAACCAAGGACCAACTGGTTGTAGAAAATGGATGTTCTTGGTGGTAAAAATTGAAAAGGCTTTTTTTATGAAACCCTGGATTGGGCTCACCCCCGTGAAAATCATTACGCTGTTGTATCTGTTGCTCCTGTTGATCTTCCTGTTGCAGAGCAGACTGGCTGCTGCTCCGCGCACCCAAGGTTTGAAAAGACAGGATCATTGTGACCAATATTGCTCATAGATTCTCTGAACTGCTCAATGCCATCACTTGACGAGTTTGAGTGTCGTAGATTTCCACTGAATGGCCCGATTGAATGGAGCCCCTTCATTTTCTGATCGTTTTTAATGTTAGCAGTGGAGAGGGCCGGCCTTTTTTCCGTGCCCTCGCGTTGAACTCTAAACCAAAGTGAAGTCAAGTGATAGCACATCTGTATGCGTGTATCCACAGCACACTTGAGGCTGGGACAATAAGATAACCTGAAGTTTTCTTCCAAAGAGAAGGAGCGCAATATTAGATAGATCAAACAGACGCTTTTTAATTTAAGGTGGAACATTCACAGCATTACCAGACAAAGGAGAAGCCGAATCCAGCACTTTAAGGCAAAGATTATGATTCAACACATGCATTCCTCTCCCAAACTCCCCATAATGCTTTCCACATGTTGGACAGGGAGAGATGGTAGGAGGTGGAGAGAGCGGAGGGTGAAGCAAATGAGGGGATAGAGAGAGAGAGTGATGGCAAGAGGAAGAGAAAAAGAGAGATTGGCAGGACTGAATGTTCCTCCGGCCCTGACCTAACCCCTTTCCCAGCAGCCCCAGCTCCAACGCCGCGCCACAGGTGGAACACACCTCGGCTCTGTACCGGCTTGAGCTCATCCTAGTAACCCGACTTGGTTTTGGCATGGAGCCCCCCTCCCACGCCATGGGCTCGCAGGGGGAGAAGAACCCTATGCAGGAGCAGCTTATCCGCCAGTCTATAGAAGCAGGGCCATGAATTAATGCCAGGCTCCAGTGGTCCCCTCCACCACCCTCCCCCTCAACTGCACTGGGAGCTGAGGTCTGGGAGAAAGGCGGCGAGGGCCTGGCCCAGGGAGCCAGGCTGCATCTGATTGCTTCATTACAGGCCCTTTCATTGACTTGGCTGCACTGAACTGATGAACTGAGGCAGTGGACAAGAGCACATAATTGGGAGAAATGAATTCTTATCACAGCCCTTCTCAGGAGGCCTCCGGTCCTGGCTGGAGCCATGCGAGGCTTGGTTTGCAGAAGGAGAGCAAGAAGGAGACAGGGAAAAAGAGCCAGAGCGAGAAAGAAAGAGAGAGAGAGGCCACGGGCTGTGGCTGGAGCCTGGTTCTGGATTTAGACTTGGGGTTTTGAAGTGATGTTACTGTGCAGGACCTAATTGGAAGGCAGGGATATCGCCCAAGATTAGTCCCCCAATTACTTGTGTTTTTGAAGCGCTCGTTTGCGGGCACAGCGGAATTACTTTTATATGACATAATAACTGATACCTGCTGCAGAGGATTACTTGGCATCTAAGCCCCCCAAAGTTTATTTTCTCTTTGCAGGCCCCCTGGAGAGAAGCCTCTGTTAGTTAGTGTCTTCACCCACTGCTTTTTTTCCTGGTCCCCTCATCAAGTATGGAGCCCAAATGTTTACCTGTGGGATGAATAATTAATGCGCTACCTGCTCTGAATTTCCCTACACATCTCAATGAGAGACGGACCACTAGCTAATTAGAGAGAGAGACGAGCCATCCACATCAGGGACAATAACAATAACAACAAAGCAACAACAGCAAAAGCATCAGCTCCAGCAGTAACAGCGTTTTAAATGAATGCACACAGGAGCACAATGCTAGTTAGCTAATGCCATAAAGCACCAGCCAGGCAGGCAGGCAGCAGGCACTGCACCTCATAGCCAATTTTGCCCAGCCGCTAGTCTCTGAGGGGACTGGTCCATTGTTAATCTCTGACCATCCCCAGGAGAGTTAAGAGAACTGGGGGAACTCAGAATTCTCTCTCTCTCTCTCCCACTCTTTCTCTCCCCCTTCATCCCTCGCTCCCTCATTTCCATGTCCCATTCTACAGCGTCAGCACAAATTGTGTAGGGGTGGGGGGTGGGGGGGGGAGACACACGTACTGGCTAACCTTTCATTCCACAAATGCTGCTGATGTGATCCTGAGACCATTAGGCTAACAGTTTCCTCTGAAAGTTGGGAAAGTAATATTAAATTATGTGGCAGTGCATTCCTCATAATGTGGCCCACACTGCATAAATTAATAAGCCTATTTAGCAGCCGAGGCATGATGGGCTGAGCAGGGCCTGTCTTTGATCTGCGGCGCTCATACCTTTACACTCGGCTCAAAATGGATTCCGCAATTACCACATGTCAGTGGCCTTCTCAGTGCGCGTCGCAGGGTGCTGCAGCTTTTACGCCCAGATATGGCTTCCTAATGACATCTTTCCTCAAAGCGCTGGAGATGGTGTTAGTTTCCCAGTTAGGCTGAGTGACTCATTTTGTTGTGGCCCAGACTTTGTTTTAAATGGAAGTAAAAGCCCTGTCGAGTGTTACGGGAGGATGTTGGAGAATTTTTTTTCACTCTCCTTTAGGGCTCCACTGATGGATTGGGAGCCATGTCAGGGTGATAGGCAGGGGAGTGCTGGGAGGTGAGGAGGCTTTATGCAGTGGGGTAAATACAACACGAACAAGGTCGGCGGTATTTTTACTTTTAGTTATTTTAAGGCAGCTGTTCTGTGTTCTGGCAGCACCGGCACGATCACTCACCGCGCTTTTCTCTTCCCCTGAACGAGCCAAAGATAACTAGCAGGAGAGCGGAGAGTGGCTGCAGCCATGTTAAAGCCACCCCCCACCCCCCAACCCCACACCCAGCCAACTAGTCCCCTGGAGCATGTCTTAGTGAGTAGCTAAAGCCCACACCACACCAAGACTTCTGTCTATTGAAATGGCATTACGACATGTGCAAGGAAGCCATTTTATTAGCACCCCAGCCTGCATTGGCCGGAGTACATTCTGTGCTTTTCTGGCCCGCTCTATGAAGGGCCTGACTCAGGCTTTGGGAGGTTCAGCTCTGGGAAGACTCTGGGAGCAGAGGAGGTGAGGAGACAGGGGAGAAGAGGAAGATGGGGGGGGGGGGGGGTCATGGGGGACACAAGGGGGCAGCAGTCAGAGAGACACCGAGAGCAAATTACAAACGGTAAACGGCTGTAAAAGCGTGGATATTTCAGGGCTCGGCCAAGAATTAAGTCCGTGGCGCTTGTCTGGCTGCAGTTAAAAGCCCAAATGGTGTGCAGGAGAAAATTGAAAAGAAATGAAGTGTGCTCACTTGACACATGTGACCCATACTAGTGGAGCTGAATGCTAGCTTGCCTGGCTGAGGAACCGTACTCAGTTTACATTATTAGGACTTTTGAGACGTGAAGGAGAGAGAAAGCATGGGGGGGTGGGGGACAGAGGAGAAGAGGTCGGAGAATAGTGAGCAGGAGTGAGAGGAGGAGACTGGGGAAAGCTGAATAGCAGCCTACACTGACAAGATTATCTTTTCGCTGAACATTTTGGAGTCTCTTCTCCTGCGATGAGCTGGCATCCATACAGCAAATTGGTAAACTGATTAGATTCAGATTAGTACAGGCTGATAAGAGAGATTGGATGGATATACTGTTGAGATTAAATGGATAACTAGATCGACTGCTAGATGAGTTTGTGTGCCGCATCCCTCGTTTTTTGGCTCCTGGTCCCTCTTGTAATTAAGGCTTTAAGGTGTGTGCATAATCAAATAAATAAATAATGCCCGAATTATGCGATAATGAATTAATACATTACAAGAGGAAAATAAATAAGCTCCAGCTAATTGCACAAGATGAGTCTTTTTCATTAGCTTTTTGAGGGGAAATCTCATTATATGCACCAGAAAGTGTAATCCTCCTTTAGAAATATGTAAATTTGCAAAGGCAGAGTGGAAGACATGGAGAGAGCAAAAGAGAGAGAGGGAGGGGGGGTACAAAAACAAGAGGCTGCATAGTTAGTTTTCAATCGCACTCCGTCATACTGACACTCTTATTTTTCAGGCACCTCAGGTGTTGCTCTTGAAAAATCTTCCTCTCTTCTCCTTGCCTCTCCTCTCTTGCCTGAAAATTAAAAATGACTGAGGAAAACATGCCGCGGGAGAACAAAAGCCAGAGCTCTCTTCAGGAAACTGTTCCAGCCCAACACTCAGCCTTTGTGCAGCTAGCAGTGAGCAGTATGCTGTGAGGAAGGATTTAAGGACCCCAGGGCTGTCCTGATATTTGCCTGTCATCATTTATATAGGACTGTTTGTCCTATATTTGTCCACTGCTGTAATACAAAGTAATACAAAAAGAAGAAAAAAATGTCTATAGGCCAATCTTAAGAGGCAAACTTGTTTTTAAGGTGAAGGTGTAAATATTTCTGTACCTAATATTTCTGTATATTTTGACAGAATTTAAGATCTGAGGCTGAATTATTTGACATGACTGCACCTACTTAGAAAGAAGAGTGACTCTAATTAACCGTTTTATTAGACTGCTGCTCATTTATGCACCACATTTTCCCTCCTTGGTTTTATGTCCAGAAATTATGTTTAAATGAGAAGTAAAAAATAAATAGGCATTTCAGACAGATAAACACAGGCATAATAATTGCATCAAAAAACGGAGATGAGTCGATCATGGTTGCCTATAATTACTGTAGAGAACAATGCATGTCTATTAAGCCTCATTATAGGACCTCAACAGAAAGCAAGCCAATTACCCCCAGTTTGTTCCTTCCAATGAATGTGAAGATTTTTTAAAAGAAGGCTTATCCAGTAACAGTAACTGCTGCACTCGTGTGCTAATTGCACAGCTAAGTGGTGCAGTTCAGATCCTGTTATCATCTGCATTAGTGAGCTGTCTCAGGTTCAGATGGACAGTGACTTTGGCCATCATCCTGTGCCACTGTTTGTGTGTGTGTGAGTGAGTGTGTGTGTGTGTGTGTGTGTGCGTGGGAGGTGGGATGATGGGGGTGAGGCGACCGTGCTGCCAGCGAGTCTGATGGCTGCTGAATAATTTATCGGGGCTGGAGGACTGTAGCCACGGAGACCTGGGCCCCGTTGTAGGCGTCTGGCATCACTGACATCACTCTCGGACCGCGGCCATTAGAGAGGTGTACAGAGATGGCTGCTTTGTCAAGGGTACTGTCTATTGTGTGTGTGGTGTGTGTGTGTGTGTGTGTGTGTGTGTGTGTGTGTCTGTGCGTGTGTGTGTGCGCGCGCACGTTTTACCACCTCCATCCTCACTATCTGTCCTATGAATTACACCGAGCCCATGTTAAACCCTAACCTACCCCTCATCTCCACCACAGAGGCGAGCGAGAGAAAAGAGAGAGAAAGATTTATCCAGATCAAAGTGAGAGAAACTTTTTAATTAAGAAAGAAGAGGTTTGAAAAAAAAAAAGATAGAAACAACCACCCGTTTTCCTATTAAGGAGAAATGTCAAGCGCGGTGGCGGAGCGATAGTCAGCGGGCGTCCCTTTGTTGTCCCCCCTGACATTGCAGGCTAATTTTTCATGGTTATTTGAACTGGAAAATGAAAGAGAGGTTTGCGATTATTTCCTATAAATGACAACACAATCGCATTACGCTTCAGTACAAACACAGAGAGAGGATATTGCCTTTTCATATTTCATGTGAGAGTAATGAATGGGATATGCAAAGAGAGGCCGGAGAGGAAGACAAATGGAGAAGGAAGTCAGCGTGTGTTTGATTTGTATTAGAAAACCAACCTGATAGTTGGCGCTGTGAGCTGAGTGTGAGCTGTATTTACTTTTTTCAATAAGTGGTGGCAGTCTTGAGGATGTTTTAAAGTGCCCGTACAATGTATTCATTGAATTTCTTTAGCGGATTGCTATTAGCCGTCACCTGGGGTGGAATTGTAATGATCTGAGCTGGTTGTGGGAGCACTGCTCTGGACTGCACTGTGTGTGTGTGTGTGTGTGTGTGTGTGTGTGTGTGTGTGTGTGTGTGTGTGTGTGTGTATGTCCACTCTGGTCTTTTCTTTGAAAAGGAGCACGCATTCTTATTACTCACACACACGTCATACGCCATATTTCTTTTTTTCCTGAGCAGTGAGAAAACCTGTAGACTCTCAATGAAGACTACTGCTGCCTCTAGTCACACCTAGCTGATACAGCGTGAATTTCTTAGCTACATTTCATCTCTTCCTAGTACACGAGAAGCCTGCCTCTCACCCTCTCTCTCACTCACTCTCTCTCTCTCTCTCTATCTGCTGTGAACTTCAGTGCGCAAACACATCAATAATGGCCCATATCTTATTTTTCTAAAATGAAATTGATTAGGCAATTTTGTATTCATAACCCTTTGGAAATTCTCTTTTATCTGGGAACGGGGTGCTCATAAACAAGCAGGCGCGCGGGCCGGATCAGTGCCGGGCCGACCGGACCGGGCGCGGAGAGAGCAAGGGAAGAAAAATAAGCCTCAGGGACGGAGAGAGGGAGAGAGAGAGGGCCGGGGAGGGGAGGGGAGGGGAGGCAGACTGGCTGCCCACCAGCATTACACCGGGGCCCCAAGCCTCTGAGTGCCCGCATGCACTGGTGTTTATGTGTCAGGGGACCTGAGCCGAGCAGCACTGGGCCTCAACCAGAAAGGTTACAGGCCACGGCTAGGATAGGTGCCCCTACACACACACACACACACACACACACACACACACACACACACATGGCTAGGCCAGCATGCCCAGCCACGGCCACATTGATTTTCCGAGCTAATACCTCCACAGAGCACTCCGCAGCCAGATGGATGCACTACAAAGATATGCAAATGGCGTGTTCAATAAATCGACAGGCGGAGATCTTTTTCAGACGGTCCACTGCACGGGTCTGTAGTTCCTAAAGAGAGATATAAACAGATAAGTACCTGTTAATGGACAGACTCAGATGTATACAAACACATAGAACACACACACACACGCCAACACACAAACACATAGATATTCACACAAACAACACAAGAACACACAAACACACTTGACTGCTGTTTGGCATTGCTGAAATACCATTGGCACCATTCCGTGAATAATTCAATCACCGATCAATGAATATGTTTTCAAAATATATGTTTCTTATATTCCATGTTAAAAATGGAGTGTATATTGTATTTGTGAGTGCCAAACGTATTTTTTCTGGCAAGGACAGTTTTAAGTGAGAGTATCAGTAATGAGCTACAGTGCATTGTGAAGGGCAGGAGTGTAGCCCCTCCTTGCGCTCTTTGAATTTCTACACATAAAGGCATATTCAGTTCAACAGACCCAGTCTTGTAAGATGTACTGTTTGGTTTGCATCCTATAAAATGATGAAATGATGTTGAAATTTTAAAAACAGTAAGGCATTTCAACGCTGCGTGTGTCTGTATGTGGCGTGTGTGTGTGCGTGAGAGAGTCTCCATGGAGAGACACAGACTAGTGGTATGCTCTACCTGGTAATTAAGTGGAGTTTGTGGCGAAAGCCAAACAGTGGGAGAGATGAGCTATGAACAAAAGAGCTGTGACAGTTTCAGGTTATGCGATTTTTATGTCCCTTTTTTTTCGGCAAATGAAAAATCAATACATTTTCAGAGCAATACATATTCAGAGTGCCCGGCGAGCTTCCGCCCCGACAGGCCAGTGGATGGGGGGATGTGGGGGGGGGGAGGGAGAGGAGGGGGAGGGGGGTGATGAAGGCAGGGTGGAGGGAGCCTCGCTCGCCTGTCACAACTGTACCATCGCATTTTCCGACCCACTGGTGAATATTTCAGAGTTGATGTGATTGCCCTTCATGACAACAGTGTTGCTTTTTTTCCCTTAGCTAACCTCTTACCCCCCACCCCCACCCTCCCTCCCTCTGGATTCAGCCCCCCCCCCCCCCACACACACACACACACACACACACTCACTCACATAGTATCTAGAAATAGGTGAAGGCAATGTAGTGTGAGAGACAGTTAAAGAGCAGGTAAGCTGTAAGATGGTGGATTGCTACAGAAGACAGGGCGATTATATTTCTTCCTTCTGCCATCTACACTTAAAAACTGGGGTGAAAGAGAGAATAGGGTTGGGGGAGTCTGATACAAAAAAAACATAAAAGAACAAGAGTGTGTCAGCGAATGCATCCGTGTCTCCTGCCTCCCCTCTCCCCTCTCCCTTTGTGTGTGTGTGTGTGTGTGTGTGTGTGTGTGTGTGTGTGTGTGTGTGTGTGTGTGTGTGTAGAGGGGGGGATGTCCTCCAGGCATTTGAGAGCAGTGTCCAGCCAGCCAACCAACACTCTGAGCT
The DNA here is from genome assembly GCF_900700415.2 of Clupea harengus. Classification (NCBI taxonomy): domain Eukaryota; kingdom Metazoa; phylum Chordata; class Actinopteri; order Clupeiformes; family Clupeidae; genus Clupea; species Clupea harengus. The sequence continues at coordinate 24,539,153 of NC_045157.1, forward strand.
TACAGGGCAGAGAAAAGCACAGCCAGCACTCTCCTCCTGGCCCTAATGTGTGTTAGGACAGCTTCTGCCTCTCTCTCTCACACACACACACACACATAAACACACACACACACACAAACATAAACACACACACACACATAAACACACACACACATAGCTTGATGGCCACTCTGTGCTGTCAACTCAAGCAGAAGAAGGAGAAAGGACTTCAGAAATCATTCTCCCAGCTCTCATTGGCTTAGGCATTGATTTGTAATATTTATTATATTACTATCAGGTGAATACATTCAAGAATGCCATGAATGCTTTATGTGAGCATACACTCTCCCCAGATTATTATGGTGGGTGTAAAATAGTTTACAGACAAACCTGAGTAGTGTTGTGCTTTTAATACCATCCAAATTGAAGGGGGATCAATCTTATTTCCTCCCCCTGTTTCTTTACAGCCTTGGCTTATGCCCGAGCAATGTTTTTTTTTCACAGCATCAGGTAGGGTCATGTTTGTGACATGGTGTAACGAAAGCAATCAGAAAAAAAAATTAGAAAAGGAGGGGGAAAAAAAATACAAAAGCAGGATATTTGGCCAGAGGGTGTAAATGATGCCTGTCCTTGACTGGATGCTGCTGCTGTGGTAGTGAGGAGATCAAATAAATTCTGTCTGCCCGACCCACAGTGACCTGAACGGGCCGAACGTCCACCCAAATGGCCAGTGGCTTAGCACGGCTTGGCCGATCAAATGAAGTGTCGCTTGGGATGGCCTTAGGGGGGGTGGTTGGTGTGTGTTCGGCTGTGGTGGTGGTGGTGGTGGTGGTGGTGGTGGTGGGGGGTGCAGATGGGTAGCAGTGGGTGATGGAAGGGAGGGTGCCGTTTGGGAGGGGGCAGTTGTGCAGGGGGGAGGGTGGAGGTGGGGGGCAGAGAATTGTTCTAAGGCAGTGAGAGCTATCCCTGCTGTTTGTTATTAACTCGCTGTTTAAAGTTTCGCAGCCATTAGCTTGCCTGGCTCTACATACACGCACACACGCACACACACACACACACACACACACACCCCATCCCCTCCCTCCTCCCTCTCCCTCCTGTGCGTGCGCCTCCTCCTCCGCCTCCTCCTCCTCTCCTCCGCGTCGACCCCCCCTCCTTCCACCCTCCTGCCCCCAGCCCCATGGAGACACAAAGTGCTCATTCACATTTAGATGTGGGGGTCACGGCAGGGCCAGCAGCGCAGCGCAGCGCAGCGCAGAGAGCAGCAGCAGTAGCCAGCAGCATGGCTTCCCAGAGACAGGTCAGGAATCTAGCACGGAACGCAGCCGTGCTCCAGCAGCCCTGAGATGCCGCCCGCCCTTTTAAGCCAAAGAGGTACCTCTTCTCTCCCTTCTCCCGCACCAGCAACGTGCGAGCTCTGTCAGCGTGCCAGCATGTGTGTGTGTGTGTGTGTGTATCAGCAGAAACACAGAAACGGGTCTGTGTGCGCGTGTGTGAGTGAGAGTGGGTGTGTGTGTGTGTGTGTGTGTGTGTGGGTGTGTGTGTTGAAGATGGAGAGAGAGAGAGGGGAGGGTGTTTGTGTTGTCAGGCAGTGTGTGGCCAGCATGTGTGCTGTGTTGGTCTGCTGTTGGGTCTCCAGGCGTGAGTCATGCTCTGTGGTTATGGCTGCAGAGTGCTTTGCCCTGGGTGCGCTTTGTAGTTTGCTTTCGTGTTTGTTTGTTGAGGGGATGTGCTCATTTTCAGACTGATATGATTAGTGTGCTAATATCATGTGCTTTTGATCTAATTAACACACAAACATCCATATCCCAGGTATTTATACACATTTGTTTCAGTTAGGTCACTGTGAATTGTAATGGCTTGCATGTAATGGTGATGCTTTTGGCTTAATTGTGAATTTACTTCTGTGAGTGTGTGTGTGTGTGTGTGTGTGTGTGTGTGTGTATGTAAGTTGAGGGGAGGACTTGTTCCTCTGCTACTGGCTCTGCTCTTCTGCTGAGATGAGTAATAGAGTGTGTGTGTGTGTGTGTGTGTTTGAAGAGGGAGGCATGGCTAGTTTGGAGAGGTGGGGGGGGGGGGCTGAGGAGTGGGAGTGTTTTTCTGTGTGTTGTGGTTTAGAGTGGGGTCTTGTGGAGGGGCGTTTGGGGGGGGCGGGGGGGTCAGGGGCAGGGGGGCGTGTTGGTGAAGGAGTTGTGGGGTAGAGTGCGGATGGGGCACAGAGGTGCTGATATGAGGAGCGGACAATGCATGAAAGCCCCCAGCATGGGGGCCTGTGTCCCTTTGTCCCATGGAACCCTTCTGTCACTTTCATTTTACACTAGCCAGTCCGGAGTCAGGCCAGCTTTGATATGGGGGAAAGGGGTGCGAGAGATGACGGGGAGGGGGGGGAGAAGGAGGGAGGATTTTTTTTCCATTTTTTTCAGACAGAGAAAAGAGAAGTAGAGGAGAGAGATAGAGCCTGTGAGGTGTGAAATCAGATTGCTTTTTTATCCGACAGCGCAGAGTTAAAGAAAAGGAAGCTGTCCGGACTGGGGGTGAAGAGGGGGGATTGGGGGGGTCTTGGAGGCTTGGGGTTGAAGCCCCCCCCCCCCCCCCCCCCCCTCTGCATCTAACCCCCCCTTCCATCCACCCCCAAACAGTGAGGCGCAGTGACACCTGGTTAAAATGATAACCACAGCCTCAGTAATCTTAATGATGGTAATGAGCCCTCAGCACCGGGGCTCCAGCCCACAGCCCTCTGTGTAGCCCCAGCTAAGCCCAGTCAGGGCTGCTCGAGGAAGGACAGAGACCCACACAGACACAGAGTCAGAGAGCTGAGGCGGACAGTGGAGAGGAAGGGACATGCTGATGCACTTAAGGAGCCAAATGTTAAAGCACAAGGATTCAGTTGAGAGTGCGGCACACTGGAGCACATAGCAGGTATGACTCATGTATGTGTGTGTGTGTGTGTGTGTGTGTGTGTGTGTGTGTGTGTGTGTGTGTGTGTGTGTGTGTGTGTGTGTGTGTGTGTGTGTGTGTGTGTGTGTGTGTGTGAATGTGTATATATAGAGGTGTATGCATATGTGTGTGTGCGTCCTTGCTTCAGTGCTTTTTTAAAGCAGCCAGCAAAAAAAATTGTGAGAGGCCTTATTTTTAAATCTATACACCGCAAATATATAATTTTTATACAGCTTGTGTTCATCCCGGGTGCAGAGTCTCCTAAGGAATACTGGAAAGAGCAGTGGTTAGCATTTATTATTTATGTGGTGGTTTGTGCCTGTCAGAATGATTAGTATGAGTGTAATCACTGTTCTTGTGGGGAAAGGCAGGCTGCTCTGCCTCATCTGAAGGTAATCTCACTGTCTACCGAGTCTCATCTTCAGCGGGCGCTTCCTGCATAGCATCTGCTTTTGTCATCTCCACATATTTCTCTGTGTTTTTTTTCTCTTCCTCCCCGCTTTTCCCCCCTGTATGTATCTGTCTGTGCCTCTCCACCCCATCCGCCCTGCCTCCCCCTTTTCACAATGTGCTGTGTGTATGTGTGTGTGTGTGTATGTGTGTGTGTGTATGTATTGTGTGTGTCTGTGTATGTATTTCCCCCATTTCTCCCGGCTTGTATAGGGTGACACCTATGGGTCTGTATGTGCATCTGCACTTAGCAGCAGTTGAATGGTAGGAGAAGGAGGGAAAGCTGGTCTGCGTGTGTGTGTGTGTGTGTGTGCATGCATCGGTGCTTGTGTGTGTACACGTGTGTGTGTGTGTGTGTGTGAGAGAGCGCGTGCGCATGTCAATGCTTTATTCATCTCTCCTTTTTTCCGCCGTCTGGTCCCCAATCTGACACTCTTCCTCAGGATTCGTGGGTCTGCTGGGGGAATTAGAGTGTTACGTGCTTTATTGAGCTCCGCCGTACACACTGCTGTCCTCCGACTGGGTGAGCAGAGGGTTTGTGTTTCACCTCGCAGACACAGCAGCTGAGCAGAAGCGGACACTGCCTCTGCATCCGTGACTCCTAGGAATCAGATTAGGGGGAAAAGTTTAATATCATTGTTTGAGGAGGGTTAATGAGAACGGTTAATTAGAAGGCCACCTCTAGGCTATTGTCCTTTACATTTTGGGGATTTGGGTTAGAGATGGCCCACTGCCATAGCTTTGAGTGCTTCTCCCCAATCTATTTTTGGGCGCTTAATCTATGACTGCATTTTAGTGGCGTCTCCCATTTGCAACCTACTCTTAGGCCACTTGTGACCTTTCATTAATTATGGCTGGCCCAGCTTTAATCATTGTGTAATACCGGCGGAGATGAGATGAGGAATCGGTGCTGCCATTGGCCACTTAGGGCCGTAGAGCTCACTCCTGAAATTAAATGTCTGCATTTCTGCATACATTACAAGGGCAGATATTGTTCAGCTCACACAGTGGAAGTGTCATATATCTTGATTAAAACATCAAGATTAAAAAGTGCTTTTTGGAGAGAGAGAGAGGGAGAGAGAGTGTTTGTGTGTGTGTGTGTGTGTGTGTGTGTGTGTGCGTGTGTGTAAGGGAAGGAGGGAGGAGGCTGTGAAGCACCCCAGTAGAGATCCGTCTGGAGAATGTTAAGGTGACAGCTGTTGTGCTCAGTGACGCTGTAGAAAAGAGTAAAAAAATCCGGACCACAGATCAGAACCCTGCTGTAAAAAAGAAGAAGAGAAGGATAGAGAGAAAAAAGAGAGAGAGAGAGAGAGAGATGTAGAGCATTTTCAGCATGGAGGTGTGGAATTAGACACACATCCAGCTTTCGTTAAAGGTGTAAAAAAAATGTACCTGAAGATTATTGTGTAATCTGAGCTCTTCTGCGGCTGTGCCACATACTAATGCTCCTGAAGTTGTATGGATTTATGCAGGCTGGAGTTAGCTGGGATTTGGAGGCTCACGCTTGCTCACTGCTCCTCTGCTTTTCCAACGGATGGTTTAGGAGTGCCTAGCCAGCAGAGGATGGGTTATGTCAAGCGGAAATTGCCGGTTGCCTTGGAAACATAATAGAAACATGGACGTTTATGGAAAGAATAAAAAAAGGAGTATATGCAATTGGGATCCAGGGAACACTTAAATGCACCTTTCTGGGTTTTTTTTGTCGCTCTGGAAGCCAGTTATCCCACTTAAATACCTTCATTTAAACACAGGATCGCAGCTTGCTGTGAGCAGTAAGGCCTAACAACATAATCTATAGGCCAATCATTTGCCTCTCCAATCATGTATCTCTGCTAGCATGAAACAGGTCAGAAAACCACACAGTAGAACTTAACCCCCTGTGTGGTTATGGCAATACTGATTTACTAGAGAGTGATTTCCACACCACGATTTAAATCCACTCAAGTATTACGCTTTTAACAGATTTACAAATGAATATATTAGAGAGCTATGAGTGTTTGTGCTCACTTTAAAGCGGGATGTGACTTCACAATCACTTAATATTCCAGTATTGCTCTTTTGTAAATGTTAGTGAAGAGTAAAGCAAAAAAAACAGCCTGTATTATCTTGTTGCAGCTGGAGGAGTTTTGGTTGGGCTCTTTGTTCTTGTTTTAGTGTCATCATCTTTAATTACTGAGTTAAAAACCCACTGCGGTGTTGGGTTTTGAAAATGACTGTTCTCTGGGTGCATCAATAATTAAAATGTAAATACTAAACAACGCCTTACACTCGCGCTACAATCTGCACAAGGCCACTGGAAACTAATGGCTGGGTGTTCAGCTGTCTAAACGTGTTTTTCCATGTCAGTTTCGGTCAGGTTTTATTGCTCACATGCCACGCAGAAGAATCTGCACAGAATCAAGCAAGACACAAATGAATATGTGTAACACTGTTAAGTGAGGAGCACGGAAATGTTCTGAGGATTTGATGGATCACTCATGTTGGGAGAATTGCAGCTTAAGCATTGGTAAAATATACCATCTCCCCACCACTCATACAAGTAGAAAAATATGCATGAAAAATGATGAATCGGATTGCGCTTGAGCGGCCCCACAAACCATATTCAGATGAAGCGAATAGAAATAAAGTTTAATGGTTTGTGTGGTGGCTTTGGAACGACTGCTGGAGCTTCGGGTTACATGCAGTCTTAACTGTGTTAAGGTTCCTTAAGTGCTCCAAGCATTATTAGGCCATAAAAAAAAAACTGTAGAAGTTGAAATGTTTTGGATTGTTGTTTTTCCTCGCAGGCTTGGCCACTGGTCATCTCAGATCCATTGTGCGTTGAGAATCGACTGTGGAGAATGAATATTTGAACAGGATCTTTCAGGGGCTGTTGTTGCGTTTGTCGATACAATCAATAGCCTACCTCATAGAGACCAGCGTGTGGAAGCGTTTTCAAAAGAACATTTAAGTGCGTTTGCTGTGAATTAGCTGACTTGTGTAATAACTGATAAGGCTTATTGACTGTAGCCTCAGTTTACTGTTGTCAAATCAATGTTGGTGCATGGTAGCCGCACTACTTTTAAACAAACTTAACAGGCAAAGGGAGCTCTTGGGGGGCACTGGGGGGAAATAAAAAGGATTGATGCCCATTTTATTATCTGGTTTTCAGCATCTTGCCTGTGTTACTTACAGCTGGCATTATCGGAGATCCATTGTTTGGAGTTCACTGCTTTTAGATGGCCAGATATATTGAACAGGGAGCTCTTAAGATGGTTACAGGGGAATTTCTACATTTGACTGAGCAAAATGAAATGAATTGTGGCCTCAGTTTAAAATATTTATGCTTTTTATCCTGCAATGCTGCATTACCAATGATGTAGAGGTGAAGGTATCCTTGAACTGGTTAGCATCCCAGTAGAATGAAGACTAAGACCACAGTAATGCGCGTGGAGTTCTGGAGGGAGAAAAAGAGAGAGAGCAAGAGAAAGACAGAAGAAGAAGGGAGAGAGAGATTGAGAAGGAGAGAGAGAAATACAGACAGGGAGCGAAATGAGAAGTAGCTCTTTCTGTTCAAACATGCACATGGACAGATCTTTTTTTTCCTGTCTGCATACTTTTGACCGCTTTGGAAAATGTGTGTATGTCTCTACCACATGTGTGTGGTTTTGTGCTGTTTTATGCCCATATTAAACAGGGGAAGCCATAAAGATATTTATGTCATGGACTTGCATAAAGGAAGAATTATATCTTTAGAGGTAGAGTTTATATATAAGTAAATCCACAAGAATTTAATAATAATTATAATAATAATGATAATGATAATAATGATAATATTAATAATAATACATTCGTTTTTTTAAGGAGGACCTTTAAATCCTCCCCATTCTGCAGGAGATTTAGAAGCAGAGAGCAGTGTATTTTTTATCTCTGTTTTCAAAGTTGCAATCAGAGAGAGAGAGAGAGAGAGATGGTGAAAGTGCTGCCGGTAAGCGAAGCCGCACACAGCAGGGTTGTGGAGAGAGCAGCTCCCGCCCCCTTTTGTCTCCTAACCTTGTAAATGCATGTCAGCGAATGTAATTGTTGTAAGCTCCTATAGAAAAAAACCGCCACCGCCCCTTTAAGTGCTTCCACCAATTCTGATGGAGTGGTGATTTACATATCACATCCTCTCCTCCCCCTTCAGGAGAACTGAGTGAGGATGTGGAGGCTGCCAGTGAGATCACTACAGACCAGGAGGACCAAACCAAAGACAGAGAGAGTGGGGGGGAAAAGGAGCTCACCAAAGGGACAGGTAAGGCCTCTCTCTTTACACCTCTCTTTAAAGAGGGTGGGGGGGCAGGGGGGCTGGGGGGTGGCAAGGGGTGGAGATTGAATTTTTTAGGAGTGGATATTTTAAACACCAGGACTATATTCCAGCAGTGGAGGTCCTTTGTTTTGATCTAAATGGACATTTTTTTACACAGACATCAGAGCCCTTTACCTACAATGATGTAAAGGTTCCATGGATCAAACGCAATTTAGTTGCTTTTCCCTCTCTTGGCTCTGCAGTCCGGCTCATTAAATGTACTCTGACAAAGTAGGCCAAATTGCCTGATTTAGCTAATGTAGCCAAGTGACCATAGAAAAAAAGCAGAAGTTTTTTTTTTGTCCTCCATGGCTTCTCTGGACCTGGGGGGGCTTATGGGTATAATTAGGGCCTGGTTTGGAGCGCATGTGACCCCACTGTGTTGTGCTGCTGTTGTGACTGCGACAGACAGAAGCAAACACCTCTGAAGAATGCTATCAGATGGGGGGATTTGTCAGCAGCACAAGCTGGGAGGCAGCAGGTGCAGGTGTTGGGTTGCAGGGGGAGGGGAGGTGTGGCCTGGTCAGGGAGGAGTGAGTGAGTGAGTGAGTGAGTGTGTGTGTGTGTGTGTGTGTGAGTTGGGCTGTGTTGAGGCTGTACTGGGTTGTGCTATGTTGGTGTAGCGGTGTGGGCAGTGGCACTCGCACTAAGCCAGGCCTGCGTGGGAAACCCAGGCCTGTGTAGGAGTGAGAGGTGCTCAGCATAGCGGAGAGAGAGAGAGAGAGAGAGAGAGAGAGAGAGAGAGAGAGAGAGAGATCTGCTTCTGCCTTCAGTGCTAATGGAAGCCTGGAGTACATGAGGCTCTCAAAGGACTTGTGGGTACTTACTGAGCTGGTTGCTACCCCCTATGGAATAACAATGACGAAACCAAAAATTTGCAAAACGTATTGGTTTAATAATCTTGTTATTTAGTGTTTTAGTAGCTATACCACTGTTTATTAATTATAGTTGTAGACGCTAAGCTATATAAATATGTATACATTGCAAGGGGGCAGGAGGTATAGGCAGTGGAAGGGGGATTGTGGGGATGTCCTGGGGGGATAAAAGACTCCCCAACCCCCACCACTGCCCCTTCCTCCAGCATCTCATCTGGTCTGCGAGGCTGAGTGTGCATGCAGCCCAGCGCTCAGCAGGCCCAGCAGGCTGGCTCCTGCGTGCAGCACCCGGGGCTCCCCTCCCTCAGCCTGCGTCTACACAGACCCCTCTGATCTGCCCAGCGGCAAACACTCGAAAGCAGCTCTCTCTCTCTTTCTCTCTCTCTCTCTCTCTCTCTCTCTCTCTCTCTCTCTCTCTCTCGCTCTCTCTCATGCAAGGCTGTGTGTGTGCTGCAGGGAGAATGCTACCAGGTTTTCAGAAGGTGTAGTCTTTGTGTAGTTCTGAAAGATGCGCTGTGATTGAAATGTATTTAGTATTTAGTAGACTAGGTCCCAATTTAGTGAGAGATGCTACAGTTGACATTCAGCGGATTCTGCACTTAAAGTCCTTAAAACAATTCACAACTTTTGCGCATAGCTGTGCTATTTTTTTTATTCAGAAAGTACAGCAGGAAGAAAAGTTCATTGGCATGTTTGAAACCAATTTTTTTATGAAAAGAGAAAAAAAATGTCTTTGATATCTGAACTTTTAGTTGAAATGAGGCAGAGTTGTTTGTGTTCTTTGAAAGAGTGGCAGTCCTCTTTGATGGGAGAAGTAATGATATGCATGCCCGGCTGCAAATGGCTAAAAGTATATTTTAACACATCAAAATAAAGCACTTTTAAAAGCATTAAAATGAGCTGCATGATTAATAATTCAATCCTACCTGTGGTGCGCAGGAAGACGACTCCTCACATTAGGATTCCTCTTCCTTCCCCTACCCCCCTCCTTTTTACTTTCCTTCTTTCTTTCTTTCTTTCTTTTTTTATTTTGAAAGCCATGAAATTTCATACACGAATATTCAATTCCTTTTTCTCCCCTCTGTCAGTCGCTAATCACCAAATAAGTGTGTTTCTGTGTTTTCACAAAGGGGAAAATATGTGCTTGCCTATGAAAAATGTACAGGTTCCCAGCAGCTTATTAGAAACGCTTAGTTAAAAATAGCGTGTGCATTAGGGAGCCAGGTCTAGGGTGCTGTTTGATGTCTGTAGAAAAAAAAAGAGAATGAGAGGTGGGGTAGGGTAGGGTGGAGGAGGGTTTGGGGTGGATTGGGCTGGGGTGGGGTGGTTAGAGAGGCAGTGGTGCAGTTTGAATCAGGATGGCTGCATTGCCATTTAAGACGAGAAAGTACAAGTGTAAAGAAGAGGGCTTTTTTCCACCCTGAAACGGCTCTGAGCTCAGATCAGCAGACAGCTTCCTGTGGACTGGCTGCTTCCTAACCTTGGCTAAAATGAGCACAAGTGGGGGGAGGAGAATGCATCTGGTAAACAGAGGCACGCTTGTTTTGGCTGGTGACTGTCTGAGAGGGTGTGTGCCGGCAGACGGTCTCTCAGTGTGTGTGTGTGAGTGTGTTTATGTGTTGTACTCTGTGTTAGCGTGTGTGTGTGTGTGTGAGTTGTGCTCATTGCAGTGACGTGCTGGAGCTAACCTGTTATTTAAAGGCATATCTAAAGGGATTTGAGTCACGCCGTCTGAAGCCTCGCTGTTATTAAGGTCCGTCATTAGTGTTATTGAAGTCTCTCCTCTCTTCCTTGTCATGCAGCCGTTGGAACTGGGTTGTTGAGACGTTACTTGCTTTACAAATGACAGTCACTGTCAGGTAGAGCGCATTAGCCCGCCGCTGGAAGAAAGCAAGTCCTCCTATTTAAAGCTACTGTCAATCTCATCCCTCCCTTTTCATGTGCCTTTCCGCCAAGCCTGGCGTTTCATTGCAGGCATTTAGAGAGACACACGGCAGCCATGTAAATGTGTCTGTGCCGGGCATGTCATCTGATGAAGGGCCTCAATGCCACCATGGGGGTGCCGGCTGTGTTTTGTTTTCTTTATGACATGCTATAGTCAGACGTGCGGAGCTATATTATGCATATACATGTAAACACACATACAGAAAGACACACGCTGGGAGATGGAAGAGAGAGAGACAGAGCCAGACATAGAGACGGAGAAATTGAGAAGATGAGAACTTTGTAATTAACTGCCAAGGGGACAGAAAGGAAGAGAGTGAGAGTGATATGACACAGATCCATGAGATGAGACTGTACACTGAAGTCATTATTTAGACAATAATATTATGTTGGCAGACGCTGAAAGTTAGCCACCCTTCCAAATAAGCATTGCGAGGCTTGTTTCTAATGTCAAGCATAAAATATTCATAAAAGGTTAGCCTGGAGCCCTTTCTCCCTGCTCCCCGTGCCTGCTACACCTAGCTGAGGCAGCATTAGCCAAATCAGACGGCCCAGCTTAGGACAGGCAGCCCTACCTTTATTAGAGCAGAGGGGAGACTTAATGGAGCAACCTAGCGCAGGAAGGAAAGAACACAGAGAGGAGGAAAGAGGGAGGAGAGATGAGGAGGTGGATCAGAGAGAGAGAGAGAGAGAGAGAGAGAGAGAGAGAGAGGGAAAAAAAGAGAGATGAAGAGCCAGAGAGGAGGAGAGGGATTGTTAATACACTTAAGGGCTTGGAGGAACGGCCACAATATGATTTGACATGTTTAACATAAATGTATAGGGTGGGACGGTATTGAGGTGGTCTGTATGGGGGGGGGAAGAAAAAATGGGGGTTGCAGTCCTCAGCAATTGAGGTTTATGAATAATTCCTCTCATATACCCCCCCCCCCCTTCCACTCCTGACTTTGAAATTGCAGGAGCCAGCTAAGGGAGGGGAAAATAATATTACAGCGCAGGTCATCCGCATTCTGACACCGGCAGAGTACCCTGCCAAATTGGTCCCATCTCTTCCCCCTTATATATTTACTTAAACGTATGAATCCTGGTGATTGGATGAACAGGGGAGGAATTGCTTGTGTGTGTGTATGTGTGTGTGTGTGTGTGTGTGTGTTTGTGTGTGTTTGTGTGTGTGTTTGTGTTGGTGAAGGGCAAACGGATATGGCTTGCTCTTATATGCTCTTATTGCCAAGTGTACATCAACACCCCCTGGATGCTAAGGCATGATACTGCAAGTCTGGTTTAATATTGAAGGCATGTGTTTCTAAATGTGTATTGTCCATTTGCAGTTTCACTCGAGGTGGTTTCATGGATCTGGAAGGTTTTAGGTGGATGGTCACTTATTGTGCCAAAACCGTTTGTTAGTTAGTAGTCACATATGTCAGCCTTCTGGGCTATGTCCAGCAGTAATAACTACCAGATCAGAAGTATATTTTATACTTTACTTTTGGGGCTCTGTGTTATGGGTATTTTGTGGTATTTAAATTGAAACAGTGGAGGAGAAAAGAGCAGTGTAACTCCTATGCACACATTACAGCTCTGCTCAATATTTACATCCTACCCCACTGCACTAGTGAGATGCAGGCCTCTTTGCATATTCATAGCATGTCCTTTGAATGCTTGTCATCCTACAAATTAAAAATTCTTTTTTTTTGTCTTTGAAGATAATAGCCCATAAATTGTCCTTGTTTGTGAGTCAAGTCCCAGAAAGAGCAGTGTTTATGAGTTTTATACTGTCCATATTCTAATGAGCCCACAGCCCGGGCGAGCGTGGGGATGCCCTCTGAAGGTGACTGGGGCGCCGCCTCTCACTTACTCACTTGCATGATTAATAACGTGTCCACTAATTAATATCTCCTTTTAATTTCTTCATTTTAAATTTGTCTTTGTTGCCGTCATGCCTGTAGGCCTGCCGCCCGCCACAGACGGCAGGCAGCTCTAGCCACACGGTGGAGGTGGATTTTCATTTAATAAAGGGTTATACACCAAGGATACCCAGATATGATGAGCTTCGCGTTTGGCATAAGGCTTTTGGTTGTAATTTTCTTTATTTGAAATTAATTGATGCAGAGTAATTACCTGAGAAATATGAGGTGAAATGGAACATAGCCCACTGTCGCTCAGGGCTCCAACATGGTCTGTAGATTAAAAAGACGGCTACAAAAAAAATGAGGAGGAGGAGATGGAGGGAGGGGGGAAGATAATATTCAGTTATTGTTAGCAAACGTATTAAAAGTGAATGACTTTTTAGCACCGGGGAGTTGAACCTGCTTTTCCATATTAATGGTTAAATTGCTGAGGGACCGGGGGCAGGTTTTCACCCATGTGTCAGGAGCTGAGGGGGGGGGGGGGGGGCGCCCCCGACAGAGCAATAGAAAGGGAGCAAGGGAGAGCTGGAGAGGTGAGGATGGCTTTGGATATTGAAGTGAGGTAGACGTGCCCGGCTCTGTGCTCACCGGCGAGCAGGAAGTGGCGGCCCGGGAGGTGAGCAGCAGGCGTCTGGCAGCTCAAGCATTTTACAGCCGGAGGCTCCGGCATTCTGAGGCCAACAGGGATATTTTGAAATCGCTGTTAGATGTCTCAGAGCGAAGCCTGTGAGCCGCTGACTAGATGGTTGCACTTTTTTTCCCCCAAGGTCCTTTGGGGCGATATCTCTAGAGTGGCACTCCTCTCGGCAGTCGGCATATGCAGGCCCTCACCTCTGATGCCATGGGAAATATTTTTTTCCCCTCTTCTTCTTCGTCATCTTCCTCACCTCTCTGCCTTCACCCATCAGTGTGCGGTGTTTGGGTAGCACCCCGCTCTCAGAATATTCCCAAGGATGGAGGCGGTAATGACACGATGGCAGCTGGGATTGCATTCCTGGAAGATTTCAGTGCTGGAAGAGCTGTTGTGTTAACACCAAGGCCGACTTGTGTTGGTTAGTCACTCCAGCTGCCATCTTTTTTTTCACCCCCCCTCACTCCCCACCCAACAAGCCCCCTGATTGCTCCAGAAACCCCCAGCCCTGCACTGATAACCCCTGAGCTGGCCGAGTAATGCTGCAGACCGAGCCTGCAGGAGGAGGTGAGAGAAGGTGCCAAAGTCCAATTCACTTACGGGACTCGACAGCACAAAGGCCTTCAGTTTACCGAAAAGAGCCATGAATTAATAATCACCTAATTGACTTTTAAGATTTTTCCCCTTCCTCCTCCTCCTCCTCCTTCTCTTCCCTTCCTCCCTCCCATCTCTTCGCCTTTTGTACTGCGAGATGAAAGTCTCGTCTCGTATGTCTGAGTGAGTTTTATGTGGAGAGGCTGCTCTGGACTTAACAGGTCAGCAGAAGACTGTCCACCTTCATAGGTTGGTCTTGGTAACATCTTTAAAAAAAGAGACAAGCACATTAGATGTGTAGTTTGGATCTGATAGATACTGCAGGCAGGATGGCTGCTTCAATCATTGATGAATCATTGAATCAAGTTGAATAACCACTATTGGTGGGGTAGGAAAGAAATTAGGTTGGGGTAGGAGAAATAAAAAACATGAATGGCCCAAATCCTCTTGTAGCCATTCTGTAAGAGTGACGTTTTGGACCTGAATGTCTTTGTCACCATTTTATGCCGTCTGTTGTTTTTCTGAAGGGCAGCCAAGTCCTGACTTTGACAGGCAATGGTCCTTGTCGTTACCTCTGTCATCGGTGTCACCTTTTTGATCCCCTTGAAGTCGTGGAGCCGTTCACCGCTAATCTTCTCTCTGTGCTGAGCCGAATGCACACACGTTACACTCGGAGTGCCCCAGGAGGCTCAGGTCTTTCCATCAGAAGCCAGTGTTCTGGTCATGGTCTGTTTCAATAGATCTTTCTGGCTCTGATGCAGGTCCATGGTCCATTGCCAGCCCAAGCATGCCACATTTAGACCGTGTACACGCACATACACACACACACACACACACACACACACACACACACACACACTCAAAGTGTTTCTCTCTGTACTCCCTCTCGTTCCAGTATGTTTTCTGCTTCGCTCAGTGGTGGTTGTGATGGGGTTCGTTTTCTTCTTCTTTTACTTCATCCTAGCCCCCGTGACAACAACAACAACAACAACAAAACAGGACACGGTAGCTGGACTTTCTCGTCACGGGCTTTGTGGCAGAAGCGGGGTTTTGTATTTTGGTCGGTGGCTGTTGAGAGCGAGCGATTGATCAGATTTATGAAGTCCTAACAGGGCATGACGAGGTGAGGTAGCCCCCACCTTCACCGCCCCCGGCCACCCCAACCCTCCCCACGCCTCAGAGAGGCAGCAACCTGATGGGCATTACTGGTCTCTAGGGAGGCACTTCAAGCTGCCCCTGAACCATACAGCTACATTAGTTCAGCTGATGAGGTGAATGAAGTAGTTTGTTTGTATGGAGCCTCTGTACAATGCCATGTTTATGTGTTTGGTTTAAAGTGGTAGTACTGAATAAAAGTTTCATGCAAACCTAATCCTCAGCTGAAGGCTTCTTAAACACTTCATATTAGAGAAAGAGTCTGGCATCGGCGCAGGACTGACTGTTCCCCAGCATGTGCTGCCCATTAGCCTGTCCCGATAGAGGACACCAGACTCATTTTACGCTTTTGTTTGGCATTTGCTGCTGCACACTCAGGCTCAGACAGCAGCCTCCGCTTCCAACTCCCAGCTCCCAGCTGCCAACTCTGGGCCCAAGCCTGTGGACTTCAGCAGCCGACACTTTAGTTCCAGCTGTTTGTCTGCTTTCAAATGGCTGCCCGACCTGTTCACATATGTGCAGTTTTATGGGTGTCTGTCTGTCTGTCTGTCTGTCTGTCGGTGAGTGTGTGTGGGGGGGGTGTGTGTGTGTGTTAGTGTGTGTGGGGGGAGACAAAGAGAGAGGATTTCCAGCATCTGAGCAGATACAGACATGTCCAAGATCTCAGAGCAGGCAAGCAGTTAAGTGTAAAAAGGCATTTGAGAGGTGGGCACAGAACACATAACACATGTTTAGGAAAGTCGATAAGTCCCCCTCATAGACCATAAGGAGGAAAGAGAGAGAGAAGCAGGGTGAGACGAAGAGGGTGGGACAGTGGAGAGGAAGAACACCTCTCCTGAAGGTGGGTAGTGGCGTTAACTGGAGGAGGAGTATAAGTGA
The DNA here is from genome assembly GCF_900700415.2 of Clupea harengus. Classification (NCBI taxonomy): domain Eukaryota; kingdom Metazoa; phylum Chordata; class Actinopteri; order Clupeiformes; family Clupeidae; genus Clupea; species Clupea harengus. The sequence goes on from NC_045157.1 coordinate 24,554,831, forward strand.
ACCGACAGAGGAAGTGGCATGGACAGTGAGAGAGGTTAATGTGACAGAATGGGAGGATCCTTTGTTTAACATTTCCTTTGTTTATTGGTGGAGATGTGTAATGGGATTGGCCCTGACTGGACCCTAATTGGGCCTGGCCAGCTGATCCCAGTGTTTCTGTGAGATCCGGCAAGCTGCTCCCAACCAAAGCAGAAGCCCCGACCCCTCCACTTCCACCCACCCACTGTGCAATCAGCTCAGCTGCCTCCGTCCTGATTGGAGGTGACATTTTAATGTCTGGAGCAGTGGGATGGTCAGCCCTGCTTAACCTGACCCCCTCTGCCCAAGCTTCTCACCCCCCTCCACACACACACACACACACACACACACACACACACACACACACACACACACACTACCCTGCTCTCAATTTGCCCTTGCAGGACTGTACGAATCAGGCCAAATTTAACTCTTTATGTCCTCGTTAAGGGCTCGGCTGGCAGTGGGTCCGTCTTGAGTTTCACAGTGAATTCTTTCCGCTGGCGGAGCGCCGGGTCGTGGGCTGCCTGGCTCGCCCCCCAGCTCTGGCTCCGAGTGGATTTAGCTCCTTTACGAGTGCCGGCTTAACTGAGTATTTTTACTCGGCTGCAATGCCTTTCTGCTCGCCGCTCCTGTTTTGTTTGCATCTTCCTCCCTGTCTATCTCTCACTCTCTCTCTCTCTCTCCTTCTTTCTTCCTCTCCCTCCCTCCCTCCGGCTCCCTGAATAGGCAGTTCGGCCGATGCACCCTGGTTAGCCGGGCGCCGAGCCTCTTGTTGTTTGGTGGGACTCAGTGGGGGTGGTGAGCGCGGGCGACGCGGCGGCATTGTGAAGCCTGGTGCAGGTTGCATTAAAGGGATTAGCCGTGTGAAATGTTCTGCCAGCTAGCCGAGCACATTTGAGATGGCAGCAACTGCGTGTGATTATCACAAAGGGGGGGATTCCTTTCTAAGATGTGCGGACACCTGACAATTACCCACCTCTGTACCTCCTACACACTGCCTTCACTCCCTCCAACCTATTTTGCTCTTCTGCTATGTTCAGTCGGCGGCACGTGATCAGCAATTTTATGTTATGTGGACTCACACTCTTAGGATGTGTGATGTGTTCTCTCCTCTCCTCTCCATTGAGTTGGTTGTAAGATGATTTTCTTCTATACTAGTAATTACTGGTCCTCAGATAAACATCTTCCATTCAACACATGTTACGTTCCTACTTTCCATTTACTTTCTATCATTTCTCCAAGTGGCTATTTAGTGTGTAGTTCTATTCAAAGCAACTTCAGCAGTATGTGTACTCCTTGGACATTCAGCCTACAGGCTTGGTCTTGCTAGCACCTTACTGCCACCCATGGGTCATAGTCATCTTATACCGCAGGATACACGGAGACTCAATCAGGCAATGGTAAAAAAATCAGGAACAGGGTTTTATTTACAATGATGCGCATCAAGAGAGAGAGAGAGCATGGTTCACCAGCTTCTCTGTTCCAGTCTCAGTTTAAGTATCTTTGGTCTGACAGGAGAGGGGTGTTAATCACAAAGCTCGGATTACGTGGGCCACCCTGGGTCCAGCGCTAACGTGTGAGAAAGAACAGATACCAACCGACGCAGGATATGCACTCAGGAGTCAGAGCGACCCTATGGCCTTCGAGACATAAGCAAAACACCCCAGGCCTTATCACTGAGAAACACAGAGGCACACAGATAGAAACACAAAGGCATATGAGTAGTATAATAAGACATTCAAATATAAACGAATCATTAGACTAGTTCTGACTGGAATCTCTCTCAGAACTAAACAGTATCTCACATTTGCTTAAGATGTCAGGCTCAGTTAAAGCACTGGTACAATGTTGCTTATGTTAAGAAAATGAGACCCATCCATATGGGGAAAAAGACTGGAGGCAGATGTTTGGTGTAGGCACCTCTCCATCCAAACCCCAGGAACATTCTACTTGGCCTAAAGTAGACCTAGACACCTCTTGTGGGCGGATTAGCTGCTTACAGAATTCCAATTAAATTGAGAGTTGCTCTGGCACTCACTGGCGAGGGGCAGGCACAAAGAGCAGGAGGATTTACCTGAGCAGGGTCAAGCTGTAGGTCAGCGATACCAGCAGGATTTCGGGGGTATCCTGAGCCTCCAGCTCCTCCAAAGCCCCCTGTACGCCCCAGCCAAATCACACCGGTCCTCCAGCTGGCACCATTTCATACAGCCCCTGGAATCAAAGGGCTCAAAATCTCACCTGGTTTTAATTGCTCTGAGCAGAGTAAAGATGGCCGCATGGCAGAGCATTGGCTCCACTGGCGTATTTACTTTAGTTCATTTTTATATGAAACTCACCAATTCGCGCTGCTGTTTCCTGTCGTAAATTTGATCAGTTATAGGACTGCTGACAAGAAGAATATATGCTTAAGCATATCTGAATTTAAATTAAGCATATATGAGTAACTTCTTAGTTCATATGTATATTTATGTACACATATTTCCTTTTATTCAAAGAAGAAAATAGGGTCAGGGCTCAAGCAAGAGTGATGGGCCTCTTTTAGATAAAAATGTTGTCTGATCAGACATGCCATGACTGTGATGGGCCCCTCACAAGTCCCCTGGATTCCTCGACTAAAGCTCCGCTTCAAACGCTGAGGCTGAGCAGAAGCCAGAGAAACCTGATGTGGCAAACGAACGTTTTGATTAGACGTCTGTGCCGGTGTCTGATGTCCTAACCATCCAACATTGGGAGAGACAGCCCGTCAGGGGGAGCTCTGAGTGCTTGTCTGCCTGGTGGCATGGGAGGGGACTTTGAAATGGCGTGGCAGTTTGCTCAGGAGGGCCCTGTCTCCACCTCTCCTGCCCAAACTCTGTTAAATATGCCTCTGTCACAGTTAGGGAAAGACATCCTTAAGCCCTTTATCCAGCCTTTGTATTGATTGATTAGTACCCTCTTTAGAAAATCTCTGCCCTGTCTTGACTGAGTGTATTTTCTCTCCTCGTGTTTGTGTGTACAGCAGCAACAGCAGCCACAGCAGCAGCATCAGTGGCAGCAGCCAGCCAGTCGGAGAGGGAGCGGTCGGATTCCCCGGCTCCCTCCAAGCGCCCATCCTCGAGGTCTGGGGCTGCGGAGAGCCCCCTGTCCTCCAAGCGTCCCCGGACAGCTGAGAAGAGTGCTGCAGAGCAGGTGAGCGGAGGTGTCATTAGCACTGGTAGCCATAGTGATGTAGAGACTCAACCTGATCTGCTTTGTCAGGGATACTTCAGGGATACATCATTCAGTCAGTGCTGCCACTACCCATTTAAACATGTTGATTTGTGTGTCATTCTCTACCATCTGCCTCAGCTTGTATTGCCAATGTGAATAGTTTGCTATGAAAGCCTCACCCTAGGAAATTAATTACTGAGGAGAAAAACTCAGCATTTTCTGAAGTTCAGTAAAGCTGGACACTCTTGCATTATGCAAACAGGGTGTTTTCATCCGAAGATTATTTTTTTCCTTTTTTGCCACACTTGCATCGCTAATTGCTCAAAAAGGTAGAAAATCAATACAATATTTGACAGCTGAGAGGCCTTTGAAGTGTCTGCCAGGATTTTCTGCCACTCACGGTAACCCACCGTTCCCTGTTCAGAGGAGATCTGTTCCTAGAGGAAAAGAGTCCCCACGTCTCTCTGTATCACACTTTTTTACTCCCATCACTCTCTCTAAACAAAACCCTTCTCTCTGCCCCTGTCATTCCCTTCATACACAACCTTCTCTGTCATCCCTCCACATTCACATCCTCTTATCAATCCAACACAATCCCTCCATCTTCATCCCTCCATCATTCTATTCATCCCTTCCTCCCCCTGCTCCAGATGTACCAGTGCCCCTACTGCAAGTTCACCAACACGGATCTGAACCGGCTCAGGATGCACGTCATGACTCAGCACTCGGTCCAGCCCATGTTCCGCTGCCCGCTCTGCCAGGACATGCTCAACAACAAGGTTCACCTGCAGTTCCACCTCACGCACCTGCATAGCGTGGCGCCCGACTGCGTTGACAAGCTGATTGCCACTGTGAGTGTACGTCAATCTCTGTGTGTGTGTGTGTGTGTGTGTGTGTGTGTGTGAGTGTGTGTGTGTTTGTGCTTAGATTTGTTTTCACAAAGTCTGAAAAGAAGTTAGCTTTTTAACACTTTTGAATATATTGAATTCTGTAATTAGCACTTGATGCGACAAACATTAGGTCAGAGCCACGCATATACTTATTGTTACACAACCCAGATTATGTATTTATTCGTTTTCATTTCTTCCAGTATCAGGCTTCTATATCTACATTGCTCATAGTACCCAAAACTATCAAATTGAAACATGCGGTAAATGGCCCTCTGGCTTTCTCACATTCTCTGTTGAATACTCTTGCTTGACACTTTTTCCATCTGTTGAAGTATTGAACCCTATTCATACACCTACGAAACCATGTAGGTTGTGAGCCTGATGTTATTATATGGAGTCCTTGCTCTTGACCTCCCTGTTGCAGAGACAAAGACCTGCATGAGGGCATGATTACATGACATCTCTCAGCCACGGGGCTTTCAGTTGTCACACAATGACGGAGCAAATGTCACGCCTCCCGGCTTTAGCATCTCACGACCCAGCACTCTGTCCATTGTCATTTTTAATCACACTTTTAATCACATCTTTTTGAGGCACTAATGTGTCTTTTTAGTCCTCTATTTGTCAGTGGAGCTAGTAGAGAAATGTGTGAAGAATGAGGCCTGTTGGGCTTTTAGTTATTAGTGCGCTCCATACTGACTCCATCTGTAAGTACACGCAAGACTGTATTCCCCTTTTGGACGTGGCGCCATCGTAGCCATGTCAAGGACCAGTGTGGGACTTGGCAGAGCCTGTTTGCTTGCTCCATGTGGATGAGTCACTCTTTCTCTCTCTCTCCCTCCCTCCCGCACTCTTATTCACTTCGCCTGAGTGTAATGAAGGTTGTCTCTCCCGTCTCCTTCTCTCTAATTGATGACATTTGAGGCTTAATCAAAACACAAAGGAAACTGTTAATTGTGAAATGGCCCCTGGGCGTCCTGTTGACTCACTTGAAGTCAGATATTATGGGTTGGGGTGACTGAAGGCGGTGGGAGGGAGGTGAGGAGGGGGGGGGGGGGGGATTCTGTAGCGATCCTTCGACTGAGCCATTGTCTTGACATGCCCACTGTCAATGAGCCCTATTCCCGTTTCATTATGTTATCACAGTCGATTGAGGAAGTGAAAGAACATGCAGTAGAGAGAAAGAGAGAAGAAGAAAAAAACGACACACTGCGGGTCTCTAATGGGCGATACTGTTGTTCGCCCCACGAGCAGCTCTTCTCCCTCTCTCTTTTCATTTCTCTCTGGTGTGCTTTGACAGTCTCCATGTGTCTGTGATCACTCCAGTGCTATTCAAAACAAAGGCTTTTATTATTAATATATTCAGGTAATTGTGACACAGATGAATTGAAATTTAATGAGTGGACCCCCCCCCCTCCTCCTCCCCCTCATGTAATGACATGCAAGTCCAGGCAATGCAAATATTATTATTCACTATTTTTTAATCTAACTTGCCAACCTGAGGTCTCGAGTGACTTTCGAGAGCCATGTTGCCGCAAGGCTAAGAGCTTCGGGGGAGAGAGAAAGAGAGAGAGAGAGAGAGAGAGAGAGAGAGAAGTCCCATCCTGAATTTGCTTTCCCCCTCTCACCCATTCCACTCAATCCTGGAGGTCCTCAAAGCCTCAGCGTGTCTCGGTGATGTGTTGTCTCAGCATGGGAATGCTCTGTGGGGATTGGGGTTGCATCAGTGAAAATGTAAGAAAAGTTATTTAAAAAAAAAAGAAAAGCTCCAGAGATATAGTCTGTGAAGTGCTTCTCCCAGACTGATTAACACTGGGAATGAAGAGTACATTGAAAGAGGAGCGGAAAATATTCTCATCGTTGTCAAGACATGTCGGAGGGGGACATTCTTTCATATTAAGAAGTAACACTTACATCATCCCTCTTTAAGTCGCCTGACTTCATTACTAAAATCCCTCGGTATTGGGGGCCTTTTTCATCCTTCACTACCCCCCACCCCCCACCCCCCGAGAGAGAATTTACTTGATTTCAAGTCAGTCAGAAGAGGCCATCTATGAAAACTGTAGCTCTTGTTTCACTATTCTCAGCCAGTTCTAGGGATAAAGAGGAAAATGTTTGTTATTTTCTTAACCCCGGCACTGAATGGCTTACTGACCCATCCCTCAGAGTAACTGTGTCCCTAACTCCAGTGAAGCCATCTCTCTGTCCCTGAAAGCAAATGGCGATCATATTAGGTGTGGAGGATGTAATATATTTTCTTTTATAGAGATGATAATGCACAGGGTATCTACAAGAGGAGCAGGATAGAAACAGATTTGATGCGTACCATATCCCTCTTACTTGTCCTGCCGATGCTCCCTAATGAATTCTGCAATAGGTGACTTTTATTTCTTGCAGACTATGCATAAAGATACATACTTTAGATATAAATGCACATCATTCCTCCATCTCTATATCAATCTCTCACTACCTTTTTCTCTTTCTCTCTCTCTCTCTCTCTCTCTCTCTCTCTCTCTCTCTCTCTCTGCTACCACTATGTCTCATTTTCTGTCTGTCTAAGATAGGGGTAATGAAAATAATTGTGCTTCATTAATTCTGAGTCTGGCTAGATGATAGCCATTTGGAGCTATGTTTGCCAATTAGCCGGTCCAAATTAAAAGTGACCTTGGGATACTCTTAGTGCTTGCTTCTCGTTCCCTAATTAAGCAGTTGTCTAGAAACAGTCCACTTTGTAATGTAAATCACTGCCGTGATTTGTTTTCGTAACTCGCCAAGCTGGTCATATTAATTTTCTGCTTTCACTTTGGAGGAGATTGTGAAAGGTTGTAAAAAATTATATGAATATGAATTTTATTTCTGTGTATTTCTAATTAAACTAATTGCATACTGATGGACAAGAGAGTCCTGTCTGTTCCACTTAACCCCCAGTTGTACTGACTGGCTGTGGCTGGGAGGAATCGCAGTCCTCTCAGGGTGCGTCTGAGGCTGACAAAATCATTCTGGAGCATCCTTTGCTTGGAGACCTTTTCTTTGCTGTTCATTTGGAGAACAGTGCTCCTGGCTGATATTTAAAAAGGCTCTGACTTCAGGCCACAGATCCAAACATTGAACCATAACACAAGCTCTACAGCTGTTTATGATGCACAGTCTTGCAGATATAAGCATGTTTTTGGTTATTTGGATTATTTGAGATTTAGATTATTTGAGTGTATTCATCTAGCACACTGTCGAGGCTCAAACAAAGCAGTATCCATTGAAACCAATGCAGTATGCACATATTATTTCCAATAGCAGATTTATTTATTTTTGTAGCAGAAACCTCCCACGCACATAATCGAAGGATATTAGGATGATCGGCTCTGACTTTAAGGTATAAACAAGGTATAAACAAGAGTATAAAGGGAGCAAAAAGACTGAGGAATAGAAAGGTAGTAGCATGTGGGGTGGGGTGTATGCATTGAAATGCTGCGTGGGGAGTGGATGTGATTATTCTGTTTGGGGAGTTAATTGAAAGAAGCTGAAGCCGGTAGTGCCTCATCTTGCAGACTCTTCCAATCTCAATCACTGATTATTGTTAAATAGGGGCCGCTTAATGAGTGCATTTGATGAATTGTTGTGTTTTTTTCCGAGAGAGGGAGAGAGAGAGAGAGAGAGAGAGAGAGAGAGAAAGACAGGGAGAGATTGAGGAGCTCGAGGGAACATGGGAGTATACAAGAGGTGGGGGGTTGCCAAGATAGAGGGAAGGTTCCTGTCATTCACACATGATTGACTTCAACCTTTTGAGAGCACAGGAAACCTGGCTGCACTCCTGCACTTTTTAATCAATATTCATTGCTTCTTGAAATGGTCTAATTAAAAATACAGCAAGAATGATTGAACTAGAAGAAAGAAGCACATGGAAATGCACTTTTTCCATTCACAGTATCGTTCATACATTAAAATCTACAAACATGCAAATCCATTTTGTGAGGTATTTGCCAAATGTTGTTGTTTTAGTCTTCCATTGGTGAGGTGAATGAACATTGTACACTCAGAAGGAGATCAGTGTATCCAACAGACTGGCACCCCCGCTCACTGCTCTTATCTTTTGAAATGGAATGCACTTTTTACAAGGAGGGAGAATTATTTAATTAGGCTACCTAATAAGCTTTACACTTGGCCAAGGTGGGCCTTTCAGCCCATCCCACTAATTGGCTGCAGCAGAACTTTCCAGGCACATGACAAAACACCAGCAGTGATCAAAGTGCAAATTATAAGGAAAGCAAAGAAAGTAGAAATAATATGATTCATTTCTGTGTGAGTGCAGGTGTGCATGGGTGTGTGTTCTCAATCTATACGACTATTTTTGTTACATCCATAATTTGAATTGCTGTTCAGTTTCTTGCTTTTTTCTTAATATAGTTCTCTTTGGTGTTACATTTAATTGTGAAGCTGTAGTTGTAGGTACTTATTCACCATGCCCTGGCACCCTTATTTTGTACGCATCGTTGCCAGTATCTGAGCTTTCCTGCCACCTATAAAAGAGAAACTGTAAAGGTGGACCTGCAATTAACAAGGAGCACGCCCTGTGTTATTTTCCAGGTGGCGACTACAGAAACGTTGCCAGCAAGCATGTTCATACCAGTCCCCAGCCCGGAAAGGGAGGCACAAAGCACCCCCCAATCCACAGCCAACACTGGCAATGATGACATTAAGAAACAGACAGGTTTGTGTTTTTCCAAATGTCTGAACAGTAGTGGAATCTTTTCTGTGTTGAACCTGCAAGGATTAAGAGTCATTTTCACATATTGCAAGTTCCACATTTTTTAATAAATTGACTTTTTAACCAAAAAGAAGATTAATACAGTATAAAAACATTGTGGTGTTCTTTTTTTTCAATTCACAGAAACCTTAGATGCTGACCCTGAGAAAGTTCCTTTTTCTGCAGAGATGACTGAAACTCGCAAGTCACCTCTGGAGGAACACCAGTCTGGAAGAGAAGATGCAACTGGTTTTCTGTGCTGGAAGAAAGGCTGTAACCAGGTCTTCAAGTCCTCCAGCTCTCTCCAGATACACTTCAATGAAGTCCACAACAAAAGGCCTCAGCTGCCTGTCTCTGACCGACACGTCTACAAGTACCGCTGCAATCAGTGCAGCTTGGCTTTCAAGACTGTGGAGAAGCTCCAGCTCCACTCCCAGTACCATGTCATCAGGGCTGCCACCATGTGTTGCCTGTGCCAGCGAAGCTTCAGAACCCTACAGGCGCTGAAGAAGCACCTGGAAACAAGTCACCTGGAGCTAAGCGAGGCCGATATCCAGCAGCTCTATGGAGGGTTACTGATGAATGGAGATCTAATGGTCATGGGTGATCCCTCTCTTGGTGAAGACCAAGGCATTCTGGCAGAAGACGACAAAGAAGGAGAGGAGAGTGATCCAGAAGAAAAGCAGAGTCCTACTGGCAGTGATTCAGGTTCTCTCCTAGAGGATTCTGGATCAGAGCCCAAGAGAGCCCTGCCGTTCAGGAAGGGTCCCAACTTCACCATGGAGAAGTTCCTAGATCCCTCTCGGCCTTTCAAATGCACAGTCTGCAAAGAGTCCTTTACACAGAAGAATATCCTGCTTGTACATTATAACTCTGTCTCACACCTGCACAAGGTGAAGAGGGCCCTACAAGAGACCACCGCTGGCCAGCCAGAGCCAACAAGCAGCCCTGACAACAAACCTTTCAAATGCAGCACTTGCAATGTGGCATACAGTCAGAGCTCCACTCTGGAGATACATATGCGGTCTGTCCTCCATCAGACTAAGGCCCGTGCAGCCAAGCTTGAGGCAGCAGGTGGAATTACAAGCCCTGTAAACACTGGACCAAGTGGAGGGGCCTCTAACACCATTAGCACTTCTACACCCAGCCCAATTCCAGTCTCCAACTCCACATCCAGTTCAAGCAACCGCAGCTGCTCTCCAGCAGGCGTCCAGACAGTGCAGAGTATGCTGAGTGGCAACCACCTGAGCCAGTCACACAACACTGACAGCCATGGGAACTCAGCTTGCCATCCATCTCCCTCTGAAAACCACGACATGAAAAAGAAGAAATTTGCGGACATGCTGTCTGCCCGAGGCCACCAGCAGCAGCTCCAGCAGCAGCAGTTGGCCCAGGCCCAGGCACAAGCCCAGGCACAACTTCAGCAAGAACTTCAGCAGCAAGCTGCAATTCTTCAGTCTCAGCTCTTCAACCCGCTTCTCCAGCACTTCCCCATGACAACAGATGCTCTTCTACCACTGCAGCAACAGCAACTGCTCTTTCCCTTTTACATACCTGGGGCAGAATTCCAACTGAACCCAGAGATGAATCTCAGCTCTCTTGGTTTAAGTAGCGCTTCAGCTGCTTTGCTGGAGGAACATCAGAAGAATTCAGCCCAGCAGGCCCAGCAGGCCCAGCAGAGCTGTCTTCAGCAGCAGTTATTGCACCATCACTTGCAACAGCAGCACCAAGCCCACTCTCAGGCCTCAAGCCAAATGGCTTTGCTTCAGCAGAGTGCCCAGTACTCACACCAAGTTGAGAAGAAACCAAAGCAACCTGTTCATCACAATGAGAAAGAGCGGGACCTGCCGAAGGAAAAGGAAATGAATGATAGAATTGAGGACCACACCTCTAAAGATACATCTGAAAACATGAAATCCAAGGACAAGAAAGACATTCAGCCTAGTGCTGTTAGTATGAACCATGATCTTGGCTTTCCTCCTCCTAGAATTGCCTCAGATGCTCGAGGAAATGCAACCAAAGCCCTGTTGGAAAATTTTGGATTTGAGCTAGTGATTCAGTACAATGAAAACAAACAGAAGGCACAGAGAAAGCCAACAGGAACTGCATCAGCAGGCTCAACTGGGCCACCACCAATCAGCCGAGTCGTCGATCCTGTTGAAGGACTGGAGAAGTTAGAATGTGAGGTATGCGGCAAGCTCTTCTCCAACATATTGATATTGAAAAGTCATCAAGAACACATCCATCAGTCCTTCTTCCCATTCGGGTCACTTGAAAGGTTTGCCAAGGAGTATCGAGAGCAGTATGACAAGATTTACCCATTGAGACCTCAGACTCCTGAGGCTGCTCCTCCACCCCCACCACCACCTCCACCTCCTCCTCCACCTCCTCCTCAGCCTTCTCCTCAGAGAGCACCGACACCAAATATCCCTGTCTCTGCCCCTACTCCCCCAACTGTCCCCCCACCACAGCCCACAGTTTCTATGGCTCAGATGCCCATGTCAATGGACATGCCTCTCTTCTCCCCACTTATGATGCAGTCCATGTCCCTTCAGTCACTGCCTGGTCAAATGACAGGTCAGCTATCATCTGAAGGACTGGCTAATGATCTTGCTCAACTCTACCAGCAGCAAATGACCCCGGCCATGCTGCAGCAACAACAGAACAAGAGACCTCGCACACGCATCACAGATGATCAGCTCAGGGTTCTCAGACAGTATTTCGATATAAACAATTCTCCCAATGAGGACCAAATCAAGGAGATGGCAGACAAGTCAGGGCTTCCCCAGAAAGTGATTAAGCACTGGTTCCGTAACACCCTCTTCAAAGAACGCCAGCGCAACAAAGATTCTCCATACAATTTCAACAACCCACCAATCACTACACTAGAGGATATCAAAATTGACTCCAAACCACCTTCACCTGAGCCTCATAAAATGGAGAGCTATGGAAGCAAGAGATCCTCGAGGACAAGGTTCACAGACTACCAGCTTAGGGTATTACAAGACTTCTTTGATGCCAATGCCTACCCTAAAGATGATGAATTTGAGCAGCTCTCTAACCTGCTTACTCTGCCAACACGAGTCATTGTAGTGTGGTTCCAGAATGCCAGACAGAAGGCTCGCAAGAATTATGAGAACCAGGGAGATGGAAGTAAGGATGGTGAAAGACGTGAGTTGTCTAATGACCGTTACATTCGCACCAGCAACTTGAACTACCAGTGCAAGAAGTGCAGCCTGGTCTTTCAACGCATCTTCGACCTAATCAAGCACCAAAAGAAACTCTGTTACAAAGATGAAGATGAGGACGGGCAGGATGACAGCCAAAATGAGGATTCAGTTGACCTTTCTCATGAGTATTATACCCCATCTGGGTCTTCAGGCCACACCCCAATGCCTACATCCTCAAGCCTCTGCCCTCTCCCACCATCCACCTCATCTTTCTCTCACATGACACCCTCAGAGAAGGAAGAGGCCACCACAGCAAACACATCCAACTCTTATGATGAAAAGCCCAAGCACTCAGCTGAAACCTCCCTAGATCACAGGGACAGCCAGCTATCTCTGAAACAGGAGAGCCTGCACATGTCTGAAACACTGCAGCCAAGACACTCTAGAGAAGAGAAGCCCCTGATGGCTCCAAAGAACTCAAAGATTTCATCTCCCTCCCTATCCCAGCAGCAACAGCAGAGTGGTCCTTCAGCCTCTCAGTCTAGCCAAGCTCCCTCTCAGAGCTCTCACATGACACTGAATCCTCACCTGTCCTCTGCTTCACAGCAACAGCTGGCCCAGCAGATGATCCCATACCAGTGTGAGCAATGCAAGCTGGCTTTCCCTTCATTTGAGCACTGGCAAGAACACCAGCAGCTTCATTTTCTAACTGTCCAAAACCAGTTTATCCATCCCCAATTTTTAGACCGCCCCATGGATATGTCCTTTATGCTCTTTGACCCTAGCAACCCTCTGTTGGCAAGCCAGCTTCTCTCTGGGGCCATGCCACAAATTCCAAGCAGCTCAGCTACCTCTCCCTCAACACCAACCTCAACCATGAATTCCCTGAAGAGGAAGTTGGAGGAGAAAGTGGGCACCAGTCCAGGAGAGAATGATAGCACCAACAGTGGTGAAGAACCTCACAGAGACAAACGGTTGAGAACCACAATTACACCTGAGCAGCTGGAGATTCTCTACCAGAAATATCTGCTAGATTCCAATCCAACACGCAAGATGCTTGATCACATTGCCCATGAAGTTGGACTCAAAAAAAGGGTGGTGCAGGTGTGGTTCCAGAACACTAGAGCCAGAGAAAGGAAAGGGCAGTTCAGGGCTGTGGGGCCAGCTCAAGCTCACCGCCGCTGTCCTTTTTGCCGTGCCCTATTCAAAGCCAAGACAGCCTTGGAGGCACATATTCGTTCACGCCACTGGCATGAAGCTAAACGTGCTGGCTACAACATGGCCCTGTCAAATATGTTGCCTGATCACGAGGGATTGCAGCTGAAGATGGACCCTTTGGATATCTCAAACTATTCTCACCTAATCCCCTCCAACAACAATGATGGGCAGTGTTCTTCTTTGTCACCTCTAAAAAACATGGATTTGTCTCCGAGGGCCCTTATGAGCCCCACATCTATTAAAGTTGAGGGAATGGAGGAATTTGAAAGCCCATCCATGTCCTCTGTGAATATGAGCTTTGACCCAAGCAAACTGGACAATGATGATTGTTCCTCTGTGAACACCGCTATCACTGACACTACCACTGGTGATGAGGCCAATGCAGACAATGACATGGCCGATGCAAAGCATGGCCACATCAGCAGTGACGTTCTGTCCAAGTCTGGGGGGACAGCACCCTCCCTTGAGAATGAGGACCAGATGTCCTCAGGACTTGTGAGCCCGGCAACAAGTTATTATTATAAAGATTATGAGAATGAGAACATTGTGGATTACAGTGAGACCTCGAGTATGGCTGATCCCTGTTCGCCCAGCCCTGGAGCCTCTGGGAGTAAGAGCATTGATAGTGGAGACAGGCCTGGCCAAAAGCGCTTCCGGACACAGATGACCAACCTCCAGCTGAAAGTACTTAAGTCCTGCTTCAATGACTACAGGACCCCCACCATGTTGGAGTGTGAGGTATTGGGTAATGATATTGGACTTCCAAAGAGAGTGGTGCAGGTTTGGTTCCAAAATGCTCGTGCCAAGGAAAAAAAGGCCAAGCTCAGCATGGCAAAACACTTTGGCATCAACCAGACGTCCTATGAGGGCCCTAAGACGGAGTGTACACTTTGTGGCGTCAAGTACAGTGCTCGTCTCTCAGTTCGAGACCACATCTTCTCCCAGCAGCATATAGCTAAGGTGAAAGAGACTATTGGGAGCCAGCTTGATAAAGAGAAAGAGTACTTTGACCCAGCCACTGTTCGCCAGCTGATGGCCCAGCAAGAAATGGATCGCATTAAGAAAGCCAATGAGGTATTGGGCCTTGCTCAACAGCAAGCAATGCAGCAACAGGGCATGTTTGACAGCTCTGCCCTGCAAGCCCTGAACCTTCAGTCAGCTTACCCGAATCTACAGGGAATATCCCCTGTTCTGCTGCCAGGAGTCGGCAGCCCTTCCTTACCAGGCTTTAACTCATCGAACACAGGTATGTAATCATGACTTTTACCTAATATGAGAAACATGATTTGCATTTTAACACATAAATACAATAAAATGCTAATATGTATTTTTCTCTCTGTACAATCTCTTCTTCTAGCTTTAACTCCTCCTAAACCTCCAAACCTCCTGAACATGCCTGGTGCCAGTGTCCCCTCACCCAGTCTCCCCACATCTGGTTTACCCAACAAGCCTCCATCCTCCTCCTCCTTGGCCTCACCAAGCCCAGCTCAGGCCAGCACTTCTGTTGCCCACTCGAGCCCCACATCTAGTTCAACATCCACATCAGCAACTCAACAGCCGGGTTCCCGGGCTGATCCCCCTAAGGAGCGTGATGCTGAAAGGTCTAGGGACAAAGAAAGGTCCAAGGAGAAGGTAGAGAGGTCTGCTACACACTCCTCAATGGGGGGAACTCCAGCACCCACCACCTCAGCTGCCAGTGCCAAGAAAGAGAAACCAGATACAGCTGTTCCTGCCACCTCAATGCCAACTCCTGGAATGGAGTATGTGGTAGACCCTGCCCAGCTTCAAGCCCTTCAGGCTGCCTTGGCATCTGACCCTACAGCTCTGCTCACCAGTCAGTTCCTTCCCTATTTTATGCCTGGCTTCTCCCCATATTATGCCCCTCAAATACCCCAGGCTCTCCAAGGAGGATATCTGCAGCCAATGTATGGCATGGAGAGCCTTTTCCCCTACAACCCAGCTTTATCACAGGCTCTGATGGGGCTTTCCCCAGGGTCCCTGCTCCAGCATTACCAGCAATATCAGCAGAGCCTTCAAGAGGCGTTGCAGCAGCAGCAGCGGCAGCTTCAACAGATCCAGCAACCCAAAGCGAGCCAAACTCCAGTTCCCACACAGTCCTCGGGGGACCGCAAAGAAACTGCCAAAGATCCAGTGAAATCAGAGGAAAAGAAAGGCACTCCCCCCATTGATACCTCTTCCTCTTCCTCTCACAATAACCTACCCACAGAGCAGCACGAGATGGATGGCAAAGGTGCGAACCCCCTTCTTGACCAGTACATCGTCCCCAAAGTGCAGTACCGGCTGGCATGCCGTAAGTGTCAAGCTGTTTTCAGCAAGGAGGAAGCGGCCATCGGCCACCTGAAGTCGATCTGCTTTTTCGGTCAGTCTGTGGCAAACCTGCAAGACATGTTGATTAGAGTCCCCAGCAGCAAAAGTAGAGCAGAGGGAAGTCTTTATGACTGCCTGGCCTGCGACACTACGCTAGAAGGGGACAAAGCGCTCAGTCAACACCTAGAGTCGGCCTTGCACAAACACAGAACAATCAAACGATCAGCCAGAAATGCCAAAGAGCACGCTACTAGTTTATTACCTCACTCTTCAGCCTGCTTCCCCGATCCTAACACCGCATCTACCTCGCAGTCTACCACTCATCCAAACAGCACCCCCACTCCCCCACCAACATCATCAGCCACCATGCCGTCCTCTTCTGCCTCTTCATCCTCGTGCTCCTCTTCCTCTGCGGCTGCCCCACTCAGTACCACAGCTGCCGGCAAACCCTGGCCCCAGGCCCCTTTTTCCAGAGCTTTAGCTGGAAAGCCCAATGCCGCTCCTTCTACGTTGTCATCTTTTCCTTCAGTATCCTCACCTTCAACGGTTACCTCAAGTTCATTGAGCACCTCAGGGGTTCAGACCTCGATACCAACAGACGTCTTTACTGACGAGTCTGACTCTGACAGCAGTCAGAAGTCAGCTGACAGACTGGGCCGAACGGCAGAGGAGACTCAGCCCAGCTGTCTCAAAGACAGTAGTAGTTGTAGTAGTAATCTTGCTAGTGTAGGAACAGACTCCATCAGATTGTAAAAGAGCTTTCAATGATGGACAGTATTTAAAAAATGTAAAAGACAAAAAAAAGAAAAACACACAAAAAAAAAAACAAGACAAAAAAAGCAGCGATGTTAAAATATGTTTAAAGGTATACAAACCAATTTCAAAAAAGATGTGTAAAGACTAACTGCAATTCCAAAGCTTGTAACCAAAAATTTAAATGTTAGTGGATTGTTTTCCCATATCAACATGCTGGTTTTTGTTTATTTCAACTCAAATATATATATACATATATAAATAAATAGAGAAGATCACTGCAGTTAAGTTTTGGCTTATGATAGAGGAATGCTGTATAGCAATGGACTGCCTCAAAGTTGTTTAAATGGCCCCTAATCCCTAATGACAAAGTACAATTTAACACGCTGTCCCTTGTTTGCAAAAGTATTTCCATATAATAGCACAGTCAGCCAGTGTGTACTGTATGGGAGAATAGTCTTACAGTTTCTTGCGATCTAAGCGTTCAAATACCAATGGCTTGCTTAAGTAAAACGAATGATGTAATGTCTATTTTATTCTCAGGTCAACAGCTCACAATTTTTTCTGTTACAGAAAATCATTACTTTCTTTTTTTTCTGTTTTGTTCCTAACATCTATGTTTTAAAGTTTAATTTTATTGGCAGAAAGTATTCAAAAGTAAAGTGAAAGCATAGCTTTCTGGGCATTCAAAAATGGTCGCTGAATGGCTGGTTTTAAACATTTAAAAATCCTTCACATGGGAAATTAGCCCTCCCTCATTACCCAGACATGAAAAGCATTGCAGACTTGTTGGTGGGGATAAAAAGATTTTTTTAAGATAAAACTTTCTGTATTTATGATAGATATAAACATTTTTGGTGTTAAGTAGATTGTTGCATTGGAAATGAATTTAAACAGTATGGTAGACTGAAAAATCTTTGTGTACATTTAGCTTTTGTATTGTCCAACTTTAAGGCGCTTCATTTGATGTTGTCTTGGTCATTCCAATAGACTAGATTAAGGAGCAGTAACTGATCTATACTTTATTTCTGTCTTATCCTTGCCTTCCTGGCTAACGTTCACCCAACTGCCAATAACTGACAAGGCAGGTTCCCTTTTCTCTCAAGGGTTTTTTCTGTCTTCTTTTGGGTTGGTGTGAATCCAACCAAAAACTAAAAGAAATCTGAGGTGTTGAAAAATTTCAATTATTTTTGTGTTACCTTTGTGCACTTACCACTGTCTAACTCTCCTTGCCCTTTGACCCCGTTCTCTCTATTTCCGTCCCATCCCTTTTTGATTTTTAAGCCTTGCCTTTGTAGATTTGGAGATGGTTACTACTCCTTGTGCACTACAAAGCAGATGTTTGTTTTTCATAGTGTGGCTGCAGTCTGTTTATGGCTTTATTTTATTAATTTTTTATGTCATATATTAAAATGAAAAAGAATAATAATAATAATTCTCACGCTTTAAAACAAAAGAAAATCCAAAGACTAAACACTTTCACCATTGGTGCATAAAGATGAGAAAAGAGGCTTCTTTATACTTGAGAATTTGTTGCTGTTTTTAAAGGAAAGAAAACAAAGTTTTAAAATAAAGGAGTACGCATCAGAGTTGCCGTTTTTGCTTCTTTGCAAGCAGACAGGTGGCTTTTTTTACGTAAAATACCAAGAATACCAAAAACCAAAAAAGGGCCCTTGTCCTTGCATTGTGGAGTAGCACCGTTACAGAGCCATTGCAGTTTGTAAGATAGAGGTTAAAAAAGCTCTCTCTCTATTTTCTTTTCCTGTCACACATTTTTTTTGTTGTTGTTGTTTGTTTTTGAAGAAAATGTATAAGGTCTGGTCTTTGAGGACATATGTTTTGCTGCTAATGTAGATTTTGAGAAGAAGAATACCTAGATGCATGCTCATTTTGCTTTTTGGCTAAGCTTTAACAAAAAGACAAACAATAAACCATTTCCCTGCCTCTGCAACATCTTTTTTTCCCCTCCTTTTCTTCTTGCAAAAACGGAACTTTGAAGACTGTGAATATATGTTCCAAAGGACATTTTGGCTGATTTTTTTTTTCTTTTTTCCCCCCCAAACAGACCAATGTTTAAAGCCAATGATCTCTGACGTTTGTAAAGAACAGTGCATTCCAAATACCACATCTGCATTTGTTGACTTTGTTTTCTCTTAAGCAAGGACTGATTCTATGTCTTTCCTTTTTATTTGGATCCTATTCTATTTGATCTCATTTCTAAGATGACTGTAAGCTGTTGTGTAAATTTACCATCGTGGGTTGCTAACATCTCCACTCAGTTCCCTCGTTTGAAGTTACGGTCCGGGAGGAGGCTGGGGGTATGAGACCCTCTGTGACCAGTAAAGGTTGTTGCTCACTTGAATGAGATGAAGTAATAGTGGTTACCAAAAATGTACATAATACATGTGGTACAGACATGTGTCTCGCCGGTTTAGTGTCATCATGCCTATCAATTTATAACAAGACTCAGAAGGAAATAAAGGCTGTTTAGCAAAGTCTGGAGTGGCGGCCTCCCATCCTGGGATATCAAGCAGGGACTTGGCCCAGGTTTCTGCAGGGTGTTAAGCCATTTCCATGCATGAAATATGGATTACAGGTTACCAAGGGACATCTTCATTCCAAAGCATTATAAGACTGACAAAGGCAGGAGTCTCTTTGAAGATGTCCCTTGTTTTATTTGGGATGGTGAAAAGGTATCTCAATGCCTTTATGTCCAAAGAGGTCATTCACTCCAACTTATTACAATGGAAAAGAATATGCTTTACAGAAATCATTCTACCCTCTCATAAAAGCAAAACCTTTTTTAAATCTTTAATTTCTTCACCAAAACAAATATTTCAATTTGTGAATAACTGCTCTTGGCCACAAGTGTATAGCAAGTGTATTTGGACTAATTAATACATTGCCGCAATCTCGGAAGTGTGTCTAAAGTGTTGCGTCTCGCAGAGCAATGTTATTTGGTGTTAATACTTGCGCATGCTATTGAAATTGGTTAGATTTGGTCTGCAAGCTTGCCACTCCTTTCAAGTCCTGTTACCTAGAATATTGTTCATATGATTATTTTTTAGAATTCTGATGTTGTACAGATTATTTTTGAATGCTTTTGCTCTATTTTGGTTTCAAATAATGTATGACATTTATTATTATTATTGTTATTATTATTATTTTCATATATTTCAACTATTTGTATGTTATTTTATTTTTCTGTATATTATTTCTTTCCTCATATAAATTAATGTTTAACACCAGCTTTAAATTTGAATCGCTTTTTTATCTTTAAGACCTGGCCACTTTATGGTGTAATAATATTCCTATGTTTGCTTGTTTTTTCAACACTGATCTTCTCTTTCCAAAGTCTTTTTTGTTTTGTTTGTCTCTGGGCTCTCTTGTGAGAGACAAAGTTATGTCTTCACAATCAATTTAGCCAGCATGGACTGTGTTAGAGTGTGTGTGTGTATGCGCGTGTGTGTATGTATGCGTGTGTATGTCAGAAGAGCCAGCATCAGTTTGCATTTTTATACTTTTTTTTTTTACTTTAATTTCAAACCAAAACACATGGAACTGCATACCTGGATCTTCAGTAAGTTGTTGAAGATTTAGATGAATCAGATATTAAAGTAACAATAATTAGAACATGCGGAGAACGATGATACTGAAGCACTGAGCAGTTTTGAGTCTGATTTATTGTATGAATGTGGCCAAAGCGTAATGCAGTTGAACAAAAAAAGGAAACGTTTCTGTTTGTGCCCCCTGACCAGTGTATATTTATTGTGGCACGACACATCACACGGCTGAGATGCGTCTACTCACATTGGGATACTTGATTTTTGTGGACATTTTACAGAGATCGTAAAAGACAGGTTTTGCTGTAGAGGTCATCCTTTTGCCCACTGTGAAAAAAACATGTATACAGATATAGATATATTTAAAAAGAAGAAATCGACTTTTTTGTTCAAAAATGACAAAGAAGGAAAAAAAAAAAGTAGATTTGAACTCTGGGAAACTTTGGAGACGTCTGAGAAGGCTGTGGGCACACCAAACTGGGACAGGGGAGCCAAAGGCAGACAGGGGCTGAGGCGGCTCGGGGCAGCACCGAGACCTTATTTGATCACTGACAAGTCCCCAGTGGGGACGGACTCTGGAACAGTGAGCATTTGACGAAGAGCGCGTAGAGAGAGAGGAAAGATCTCGGCTATAGCGCTGAACCCCAGTAACTCGAGCCGCCCACACCCCACCCCCCACACCCCCTACCTTGTTTCTCTCTGTGTCTCCCTCTCTGCCCCGGCTCTACTTCTGCTTTGATGGACATTTTACGCACTTCTGAACAGGATGGACAGTGACACTTGCTTCTTTTTTCCTTTCCCCCGTTCACGTTGTTGCTACCTGTTCCATTTCCCCTTGCTTGGCTCACTGATTGACGAATGGCGCTCCGTGGTCAGAGGGTGGACTGACCCGCAGTGTCGCGGAGCCGGCCGATCTCATCCTTCTCGAACCCATCAAAAGACGATTCAAAACGCAATGGGGGAGGGTGGTTTTTTTCTAGGCTGTCATTCCTGAAGAAGCAGTTGAACACACATACACAAACAAGCGAAACAACCAAAATTAACAACCAAACTAACAAGCAACCAAACCATTTGCTCCAATTTCAAAGATGAACTGTTACTGGAGCTCCCTGTTCCCTTTGTGACTCCTGGTGCCACAATGTTACTTTATTTTTCTGTTTTTAATCCTTTCTTTTATTCTTTTTTTTGTTTTACTTTTTGTTTTCAGTTATTCCTCCTCCGAGCCTAACAGACAAGGCTCAGTGGCTCCAGGTAGCCCACCCGAGGGTAGAAGAAACAGCCTTGCAATGTACAAAAAAGAGCAAGTTAAACCAAAAATGTTGTTCTTGATGTCTTTTCTATACTGTAGTCTTGTTAGCTTTTTTGTTACTGTAATTATATGATGAAGATTTCCAAACTGTACCAAATTACATGGAGACTAACATACATACACCACGTGGAACTTCAGACTTTTAAAGAAAACTTTTGTCACAAAACCTTGTTGTCCTAGTTAAGTTGATTGTAGATGGTAATTGAATATACTCCTTTGAAAATATTTCATCAAGTATGTTTCTTGCTCATTGTGATACATTAAAAATTATGAGCATAAAATGCTTCTGTGTGTCTGTCTTTCCTTCTTTGTCTGTGTATGAGAAGGGTTTGTTCACACAATATGACCACAGCTCATAGTTACATAATAATGGCAAATCAGCCTCTGATTTGGAAGTTAAGCATTTGTGAAAGACTTTTATTATTACATTTTCACATTAATTAAAGGCAGACTATTATGCGTTGCACACAATCATGTAATCAGGAGACATTAATTTGTTATGCGAGCTTCAATTTTAGAATAATAATTATGTCTCATTCTAAATTACTAATTAATGCCTGATAAGCATGAGGGAATCAGTCCCCTCAGCCACCAATTTTTTTTGGCTGTTACACGCTGCATCCCTCCTAGTGCAGTCACATGTAAAGGCCTTGTAGGCCAGATGGATGGACAAGACTAATTAAAACATGTTAGGTAACAAATGTGATATAATGCTTAATTAGAAGTGGCTGTTTGCGGCTAATTCAACATGATGAAGGCTTAAGACAAATATGACTGTAAGTGAAGTTTGCTTTTAAGGCCACAGTTCACTAATTCCTTTTGACTTCAGAGAAGGATCAAGTGTAATGTTCATTAGCATTGTGCTCTAATTCAAAGGCAAGTGTAAATCAAGGGGAGATAATGCCTTTGTGTGTGTGTGTGTGTGACAGAAGAGAGACAGTGTGTGCATGCATGTGTGTGTGTCTGTGTGTGTGAGAGAGTGCGTGTGCTTATGAGTATGTGTTTGTGTGCATGTCTGTTTGTATGCGTTAGCTAGTGACTGTGATGTGAACACAATTAATTACTCTTAAGACTAGGACTCATTACACAGAAGTCAACTCAAAGACCCCAGCCAAGCTCAAGAGTAATCTCTAGGCCAGCAGTCCCTCCCTTGCCTACCAGACACCACACCTCACTGCTACTGGCTTGGCCAAACTCTCATACAAATTCAACCCAGATCAAGAAAAAGCCATAATGGAATGCTGCCCAACGGTGCCACGCTAAAGTCCCCCTCCCTCCCAATAAATGTCTTCTTGTGCGATTAGTGTAACTGAATATGCAGATGCCAGAGACAGAATTATGTTTATTTTTTAATTTAAGGGGAAAAAACTGAAGCTAAAATAAACACTAGTAATGTTGCAATGAGTATGGCATCATGTTATTTCAGATAACATTTCACTGAAATGACACTTTGATTTTAAATGACATTTAATGTTCATTCACAGTTTCTCCTCCTCAGAGATGAAAGCGTGGCCATAATGCACCATTGAGGAGTTTTGCACATAGGAATGTGACACAGTCGCACCATACTGGTTTGATTTTAATGCAGATAGACTCAGTATGAAATTAGATGCTCTTTTGAAAAACAAAACTGAAATAACAGGAGGGGGTGAACGGAGGGGCCTCTGTCCCCCAGCTAACCAAAGTCAGGAGCAGGGGGAACCACAAGGCCACTAACTTGCCTTTTGATGTTTCCTTTAATAAAGCAGTGTGCTATTATTACTGCCTTGTGACCTTTACTAAGCTTTACTCTCTGTCTGAACATTTTGATTGAACCGCTTTCTACTTCATTATTGAGAAAGCCAGGGTGAGCGCGGGTGTCCCCATGCATATAGCTCAGTGTCCACAATATTTTAATATCATTTCTGGGTGGGAATTGCAGTGACTTTTTGAATGGCTTTTTTGCATTTTGACCCACAGTTTGAGAAAGTTCATTTTTGCAAGTGAAGGGCAGACCTGGTGGACTCAAAACCCACATGTATTTTTAGTTGCTATAGTTCAGCCTTCAGTTCTCTACTTTTACACTCAAAGGGATGTCATTTGTCCATGGCTAGGAAAAATGATCCCCCTTGAAAGTGCTGAATGACAACACATGCAATATGATCAGTGGACAGATACCTCAACTGGTGTCTGAAAATATGGTTTTCAGCATGTCTGAGCTCACATTTCCCAAGCAGGCGTTCATCAGGCCTCCTGTTTTCAATATGCTTTGCCTTTAGGGACTGTATTGTTTTAAAGCTTGTGGAGCTCTTTGTGAGTGGATCCCTGTGCACCGTGCCTTCCCCAGTAAAAGCCACGGTTCTGGGAAGAGGGGTTAAGGGGTTCCATGGGAGTGAAGGACCTCTTCACTCCCACCCCTTTCAAACCATACCCCCCGCCGCCTCAGTGAGGGAACTAGAGGCTGGGGCCATCCTAGCGCAAGCAGGGAGCCACATTCGCCGGCCATGCTGAGCCAATTAACACGCAACGATACATCCCGAATGAATTAAAAGCACCCTAATCGGATCAGTGTGAAAAGCCAGGCCGCTTCCTCCCCAGCCCTGTACCAGATGGCACCCACACTCAGACACGGCATTGTACCAATGCCGGCTCGAGCCGTAGAGTGTGAAATTGGGTTAGCGCCTGAGTGTGACGCTGGCCATGGGCGAGGGGTGCATCTCCCCCTCTCCAAACCCCCCAACATCTAAGCTCTCCTAGCCTGGAGGTGAAGGGCCAACCTTCCCAATATTGGGGGTCCATATCTTATTATCATCATCAGAACCCCTTACTCTCTCCGGTTGACGAGCGTCATCTTTCCTGGTTTCTCACCCCCACAACCACTCCAGCGTTAAAGCCAATTGTCTCTGAGTTTATACCCAACCTCTGTTCTATAATGCCATTTTCATTCATTGTTCCTTCAAGGAGAGCTGACATAACTTATGTTGTGTAGTTCCTCTGACAGGCCAGCTACAGACGGGTGGTGAAGACATGTTGACGGCACCAGACTTGTTATACCTCCCCAAGGACTCTTGTGGCCTCTTCTAAGCTTTGGAGATCATATTCCAGCGTTTGTGGATATTTTTTGGAGGGGACCACTGTTCGACAGCTTAGGTCAAGGAGACTACAAAAGGCATGAGTGTGCAGAACAAGACCTTGTAATCATGGGCATTGTGCGAACTGGGAAGCATTACCTTCTAATGGCCGATCGGCGCTACAACTTGTTACCACAAGGAACAAACAAGGAGCAGAAACTGGAGGGGGGGGGGAAGCCACAGACCCACCCACCCCAGTGTGGCCTCCAGTCCCACAGTGCATTGCTCCGTCCATCCTGCTGACAGTCAAGCCTGACTGGAGACAGCACTTGTGTCACATAAACACTTCTCCTTAGAACTCACGCGACCACGGAACGACAGCAACCCCGCATGCACACATCTGCCAAACATGTTTTTTTCATGGTCCCAAAGATTTAGTGCATCATAAATTTGCTGTGTCCCCCCTTTGCTGTGTCACACTGTAAGCACATGTTTGGTTGTTTGGGGACTGTGTGAGCCCTGACATAGAAGGCAGTTGCTTCATCTTTGTGGTTTGTGATTTAGAGCCTGTGTTTTTAAATACTACTTTACACATGCATATGCTAGTTGCCATTCGGGAAAGCATTTGAAAGACAATGCTGCGCCGTAATGAAATCAACCATAAAGTAAAGGTGTGCTTTTATATATAGTATATACGGATGAAGCCTGGATGCCACAGGAGGGTGTAACCTCATTACTATGCACGGCAAGCATATTCCCCTTTCCTCCCTCCATGTTCCCTGCACCTCCAGCTCGTGCCACTGTGTCTTCCTCCCCTATCAATGTCAAAGCCAAATTACGCTTGAATTGCGAGGACAGGTCAAACTAATTCAATCCCATCTGTCAGGAGAAATGATGGGTGAGAGGGATCCGGGAGAGGGTGAAAGAGGAAAAGATTTAAATAGGAAAGACGAGCTCCTCTTTTGTACGGAGGGAGGAGGCCTCATCTCAAAAGACAGGGTGGAGAGAAGCTGATAAATGTGACAGAAGATAGGAATGCCATGGATGGCGCAGCGCTGATTTTTTGGAAGTTAAAGAATTCACACATCTGTCTTTCACCCGATACAAAAAGGCCAAATGGGAGAGAAATCCAGGATTTGTGACAGCAATACCCTAATACTTCACTGTCAAAATAGACGGTATGCACACTGTATGATACAGGGATAGTACAATATCATTTTTAACTTCTAGCTGTTGAAAGCAACTGATACACACTGTTGCAGATGAGCCATCATCTTTTTGATTGCTCTTTGGCATAAGAAGAAGTTGCTCATCCTTACATATCCTCTTCAGACCCCCTCAACTGCCCCCCAGGACACCCCCCCCCCCACCCACCCACCCACCCACACACCCCCAACCCCCAACCGACCATCCGCCCAGATCACAGTGCCTCTGCTGTGGGTGGGGGGTTGGCAGGGGAAGGTGTGGAGGGTGTCTTGGCCTGCTGTGGGCCTTTGGTGGAGCATTTCCCGTCTCCTGGACACCGGATCAGGTGTCGCAGTTTTCACAGCACCTTCTGGTTCTGGTTAACAGGAAATGAGGTCCATCACAAGGAGTCTGAGCAAAACTGAGCAAAAATCAGGCCTGACAGGCAAGAATATTAGCCTGTGACGGCAGCCAATAATTGAGCGATCGGCTCCCCCCTCTCCCTCATAATGAGTTGAATATGTGCTGGGAATGTGGTTGTCTTCCCCTCTCCCTCTTTTGCCCTGTCTCTGCCCCCATTTTCCCTCTATACACAATACATTATTTCAACAGAATTCACTAGGATAATTTTACATCATCTCAGTTATCATTCTTTTTTTCTTTTCTTTTCTTTTCTCTGAAGGTGTCATCTTTGAAACCTTAAACTAATGTTATGCGGATAGTTTTTTTTTGGGGGGGTGCTTTTCTTTTTTCTTTTCTTTTTTAACTTTACAAAGATTTACGACAGTGGAGGTATGGTGCTGTGAGAGAGTGGATCATTTCACTTCATTATGTTGCATTTTTTTCCTCATATGCAAAGATGGTAATGGTTAGACCATGCACAAGACATCCCATCTGCTGGTGCACTTGTGTAAATGTGCTTCTCAGATTATCCTTTGTGAATAGAGCCTGCAAAAGCATTTGAACAGTTAAATATGGTGGAGGGAGTAAGCCAGTGAGAAAGAGAGAGAGCGAGACCTCAGACAGTAGGTTTTAAAGGCGAATAAACTGACAGAATAACCAGAATAAATCTGACTCTCAGTGTCGCATAGCCATGCTTTTGTTTCAAACCTGGCAAGGCAAGACAAGTGTATTTATATAGCACTAACGATACACATTGGCAATTCAAAGTGTTTTACAAATGAGCAGATAAAAGAACATAAAAGGTAAAGTGTATTAAAATGCACCTGGGCAATACCTTACATCTAAAATTATTTAACTCACCATACCTCTCCCTCTTCCACTTTCTAGCCTCACTTTCTTTCTCTTTAATGCTTCTCTTCCTCTCCCTCTGACTGTTCCTCTGTTTAGGTACGCATGTTTGTGTTACGCATGTTTGTGTGCCTGCTTGAGTGTGTGCATTTTCCGTGTAGCTTTTTTTCTGTACAGTAAAGGTTGGTGCGGGTGGTGCTGGTATGACAGGAGGCAGGGGAAGGGGCCGAGATGGAGTCGAAGCTGGAGGACGGGGGGAGGTGGTGGGCGGTTGGGGTAGGGGGTTCAGTGGGGTGTCTGAACAGGCAAAGGGCCTGTTTTAAAGGAGCTGCGGGCTGCTCTCCCAGAGCCTTTGAGGTGTGGCTTCAGGTTTCACATAGCTTTGGGAACAGCGCCAGCACCAAGGAGAATTCTTAATACAATAATTGTTCTGAGACTTGCTCTTATTAATATTTCTCTGACTCCAGCTTTGGTTGAGATTTTTCCCCCTCTCTCCCCTCCTTTCCTTCATTTTCTCTCTTTCTTCTTCTTCTTCTTCTTCTTCTTCTTCTTCTTCCCTTTTTTTCTCTTAACCAAAATCAGTTGTTGTCTGTTGCTGCTGGAATGCCTGTCGGACAGGCCCCTGACCCTGGGCAGGCAGCTCTAATGATGGGAAGATGAAAGAGCAGGGCTCATTCCCAGGCTGGCCTGTTAGGGGGTGCAGGCCTGTGAAATGGGGAGATAATGGAGACCAGGTGTGCTGGTGGGGGCCTGAGACACTCCTCAGTCTTCAGTGTGAGAGCTCTGTGAGAGAGAGAGAGAGAGAGAGAGAGAAAGAGAAAGGGAGAGACAGAAAGAAAGAGAGCTGCTACACTCCTGCTCCCTCAGCTGCCCGCTGTTCCACACACGTCTCTCTTTCTCACTCTCTCTTTATTGCTCTCTTTTTCTCTCTCTCTCTCTCTCCCCCCCCCATCCCCACCGCACCCCCTGTCTACATTTCTCTCCCTTTCTCCTTTTCCATTTTTCTTTCTCTCTCTAGAGAGGTAACTTACACATACCGTGCTCTCCAAACTAATACAACCAAACATTAAACATTTCTACGGTTTTGAAGTCTCTTGTAAGAGCTTTAAGCCCTATGTCTGGTTTCCTCCTCATCTGTAAAGTCAATAGACTGTCACTCTCATCAGCCTTTGCGTAAGTTTGAATGTAATATTCAGGTCTGTTTTTTTACACATCTTTCACTCACTTTTATCTATGTGTCTGTGCTATTGTAGCTGTGATTGTTAGCATTGCTTCCATGAAAAGACGACCATT
Source organism: Clupea harengus (assembly GCF_900700415.2). NCBI lineage: Eukaryota > Metazoa > Chordata > Actinopteri > Clupeiformes > Clupeidae > Clupea > Clupea harengus. The sequence goes on from NC_045157.1 coordinate 24,582,792, forward strand.
TGCTCTGTCTTTCATCCAGAACGTTTTGTTATGCATTTAGCCCCCGCACCCCTTGTAGCAGCAACTAATCTGAAGTAGCCAAGTTTTAAAGGAAAGGTCAAGCCTATTGGCCGCAAAAAGTATTTCTAATCAGAGCAGACAGGATCACAAAGCTCCTCTGTAATTACAATCTAATTAGCAGACACCAGAGGATATCCAGCATGCCATTCAGCATCAATAATTTAACCCTTTGAAGGTACTCCTCAAAGAGTTTTAAAAAGCATAGAAGCTAATCCAGAGAAGTGAGATATTTCCTGCATTTTTTTCAGTTTTAAATTGCAAGTCTCTAATGGAGCAATATGAAACCTCTACTCTGATGGCGTACATAGCCATGCCAGCCTGTAATGTGTTGTCTGAGCTCTCTCCCCGAAACAGTCTTGTGATCAATTGGCACTGGTGTCATTACAATGATCACAGGACCGAGTATCATTCAGATCCTCTGAAAATTCCCTGCAGGTAGTGACAACAGGGCCTTAGAATTGGGATCTCTGATGTGCTCTGCGGATCTAACTGGCAGTGTACACAGAGCTGCCAGATGCAAAAGTAATCATTCCAGAGGAATATGTGAATCTTGCAGAGAGGCAGATTTCCTTTTGATTTATATGGTCTGGCTTTTGAAACAACCGTCACATAAGATTGCTTATCTTGTGAGGTAAAAATGTAATTCCATTCTTTTGGCTTGCTGACTTTTATGCCATATAAATCAAATACTGGTGCTGTATTTACTGTAGAGTTGCATGAGAGAGAGAAAATGGTATGCTTCAATATTAGAAAAGCAAATAGAAATTGTGCAAACCGGGTTGTGCTCTGAAGGCGGTTTATGATATGGTGGTCTTGTCAGGCAGAATGCTTCTACATCTGTTATTAGCATGGCTCCCCTGCACAGGATCATTTTGACATGGAGCTGTTTGCCGTAATCTAGTCTAATTCTTACAAAAAGCGCTTTTGGCAGCGGCAAAGTGTGTTGAGATTCTGAGCTGAAAAGATGGGATGTGAAGCCCCTGTTCCATTGTGTATCAGCCTGTTTTCAAGAGAAACATCAGGGCCATTGCTAGCCAGGTAAGTAGCTGATGTTTATATTTGTATTCATTCTGTTTGAGTTCCCTGAGTATGAGAATTGCTCTGATAGAATAAATATTGACCAGTGGGGTGGATTAGAAGACTGAGGTCTGGCAATGCTGGTACATTTCAGTATCTCCGTGCCCTGTGAATCACCCTTCTCTCTCACTCTCTCTCTCCGTCTTTGTCCCTCTTTCCTCTATCTCCTTGGCAGCCATATCTCATTTAGAAAAAAGGAGAGGTCTTCCCATTTTCATTTTGTCTCGTGGCATTACATGATTTGACACATACACAATCACACATGCACACATTATTGATATAATACATTGATAACACAGAAAATGTGTTATATGTTTATTTTTATCTGGTATTATACTGTATAGCCCACTGTCTGTATGCGTTACTTTGCAAAAACAAATCCTGGCCCAACAAAGAAATAAATAAAATAAACTAGGCATGAAACATTGGCACGTTTCAAAGGTTTCTTTTTGAAGAGATAAATGACAAAAAGATTGTTGTTTCTTCTTATCTTAAATTGCTTGTTCTGTGATGAGATCCAATCCTCCGTAAAAAGGGCACACAGTCTGGACTCTGAAGTCCGGTCTTGTAAGTCAGTGCAGCCACACAGGAGTGATGTGGCCTAATGGCTGTATGATAGAGGTTTTTCTCATTAGAACCTGAAAGGAGATAAGCCTCTGAGCAGCTGTGCAGGAACATGAACAGGGGTGGAGCCGTTGCCCAGCTGCAGCAGATCCAAACAGCACCTCTGCTCATCCTGCCGCCTGCTACAGTATAATTCAAATGGCCTATAGGCCATGTTCCCCACGTACGCACACACACGCACACACACACACACACACACACACACACACACACACACACACACACAGCGCCCGTTCTCATTTGTACTTTACACACATACAGACACACACAGATGCACACCCACACCCATACACGTACACAGCCTCGCACACAAGCACACTGGCTGACACTAGCAGGACTATCAAGCCAAGGTCATTGCACATTAATTTAGCTCTGGTGTGTAGCTGCTGTCTGAAATTAATAAGGCCACCGTTTTAAATGTTGAGGTTATCAGCTCCATAGAACCAATACGGGGCAATTTTACCACCTCCTCCACCACCCCTCCCCCTCCTTTCCTTCCTCCCTTGATATATTAATTTTTGACCAAACGTCCCCGCTTGACTACTGTAACGAGGTATGATGTATTGAGCCTTGGCTGTTGCCATGGAGACTACAGTCCCCTGTTACTTGTCATTAGAGCACAAACAAGCACTGGCATCTAATGTCATTCTAGTCAACATGAGAGAGAACGATGAGAATGTAAGGTTGAGATAGACACAGAGAGCGAGAGAGACAAGGGGAAACAACCAGAGAGGCAGAATAAGAGAGAGGGTGAAAGAGAGGGATTTGCACAAGGGTCTATCCTCTATCTGTTCTCCTAGAAATGACAAGCTCACTCCACAGTTTTTTTTAATTTTCCTATGATTAATCATTCTGATCCATGTGTGTGAATGTGTGCTTGTGATTTGCGCCTGCGTGTGTGCATGTCTGTGCGGTGGTGAAGGAAAGGAAGGGGGGTAGGGGGTGGGTGGAGGTGGGGGGGGAGTTCCATCTTTTCCTTTCTGTCTCCTCCAGCCTATCAGAGATTGAAGGTGGAGCAGCAGATTACAAAACGGAGTGAGGATTGCCTGAGAATAATTACCTCGCCCAGAGATCTCTTTCTTCACTCTCCATGTCATTTTCCTCCCATCTCTCCCCACACCTTATTATCAGCATGTAGCAATGACTTTGAGCTTTTCCCACCTTTACACATACATTAAGTATGACCATGGAATTTGTCTTTAGTAGAAATTAATATTTCCTTTATAAAATCTGGATGTAGGCCTGTATTATTATAATAATAATAATAATAATAATAATAATAATACATCACCCAATGACAAATGACTTTGTACAAAAAGCTATTATAATTAGTGTTGTTTTCTACACTACAGTTCAGCATATCCTCTACCAAAACAGGTCACAGATTCCATGGAGTCTGGCTCCTGTTGAAGAAATTAGTGAGTAATGAAGATGAGTTATGGGACGTCATGGTGGTGTTGAAATGGCTGTACAAACAGGGGTGTAGAGCGAGTGATCAAACTCACAACACTGCCACGAGGACAGGATGCTTCTGGAAGTTTCCTCACAATTGCTCCCAGTAGTCTTGCTTCTCAAGCAGTCTTTCCATCTCTCTCTCTCTCTCGTGTGTGTGTGTGTGTGTGTGTGTGTGTGTGAATGTGCATGACCAAATAGTTATTTCAGTAAATGCTACGGCACTAGTGAATTAAAACGTACGCATGTTGTTGTTCCACATTATGCATTCCATGTGGAAGTTCATTATAAAGATGCTGAAATCTACCCACAGCCAGGACAGCCGTCTCACAAATGTAAAGCACTGTCCAAACCCAACACATGGCCCTGCCCGGAGGACAAGAAGTGCATTAGCGCAGAACCATTTAGCTCCATCTCTATGTCTGTCTGTTGGTCTTTCTGGCCCCCAATGTCAACCTCACACCAACTCACCCCATTTTTCATTTCTTTGCTCTCTTTTTCTCTGCTTTCTCTCCCTTTGTCGTCCAGTAGAGAACAAAGGCGAGTGAAGATTTCCTTGTGAAACACAGTACAGCTCCAAACAAAGCCGCCGCCCCCCCCGTCCCCAAACACATCTGCCTCCGAGCGAGATGGGGCCTTCACACCTGGAAGTAATAAAGGAGAAACACAGAGAGAGAAAAAAAATAAGTAGGATTAATGTTCTGTGTGAGGAGGAGATTATGCTCAGAGGAATGCCGTTACTTTTACCCGAAGACAACAGGACCACAGCACCGCCTGATTAAAACTGAAATGAAGAACGGAGAACATCAGAAAAACTGTTCATCTCAATCCCAGGACAGTACAGTTACCACATGAAGTAAACATAGACACCTGAAGGCCCCATGAAGAAAAGTGAAGTGAAATAACACAAGCTGAAAATGGACTTACTCACTACCTTGTCTTTGTGTTTCTAAATCATCAAGCATCAACTGGTAAAACACTATACTTTGTATTTATATATATTTGTATCATTGAATATATTTGTATCATTGATATTCTCCAAGTATGTATTAATACAGTAGTCACACCTTTCTACCATACCATAACACAAACACAAAGCAGAAAACTCGCATATAATGGGATACAATTCTCCACTGTCACAGCTACATCAAAATGATGCATCAGTGGCCTCATCCCTCAATGACTACTAACACTAACTATGTGTGGACCTGTGAATTCTTTTAAAGGAGCTAACAGAGAATCCGCAGTCAACTCACTAAAACCTCTCCCACTTTTCCCCTCTGGACTTTCTCTGTTTTCCTGTAAGCAGCTAAACTGAGATCCCATGTACTTGCAATGAAAAGTGACAGGAAATTGACTAAAGCATTGGAAATCAATGGGAAGTAAATGCGCTCCTTAAGTACAAGTGAACAGCTGAGAGCAGCCTTCTGTCTCTTTTTCTCCTCTTCTCCCCCTCACTCCCTTTCTTCAACTCTTTCTCTCTCTCTCTCTTTCTCTCTCTCTCTCTCACACACACAAACCCTCTATCTCACACACTCCATCTCTGTCTCTGTCCTGGTCCGAGTCAATACCTGTACACCGTCCTGAGAGGATGGTTGATACAGCTAGTTGGGGACAAAGATGTGGGTGTGTCTTTGTGAGTGTTGGGTTATAAATTCCATGTATTACTTGGCAGACAAATACCTTAATTTTGCATATCCATGACATAATCTCTACAGACACATCATAATTAAAAAAACAGAGACAGTATCTGAGGTTCTTATGTATACAGTAGTTTCATTACAACTATGGGAGTAATATGGCACTTAATATAGGGACTTTATGATCAACCTGAGTACTGTGTATTCGAAAATTGTGATGTATGTAAGTACTGGAAAAGTAATAAGAAATTATAGGAATACAGAACAAACTTTCATTTATTTTGAGCGCCAAAATATATATGTAGCAGTGTAATTAATTTACACAATACAGGGTTTGTTTTCAAATGCAAAGTTCAAAGCTCAAACAGAAGGAGAGACTCTTTGTACTGTGATGCAAGATGAGAGTCATGGAGACCAGTTTCATAGCCTCTATAAAGTGTGGGCTTTATATAACACCAATTATTTTCAAAAATAAAATTTCATGTTTGCAGCCAGGCACCTTTGGACACATTGGAGTTGGAAAAAAGTGAAAAGCAATGAGGGATTGTGGGAAGGAAATTGAAGTGTGGGTGTAGTTTGGAGAGTGCTAAAGTAAGGGGACTACACATCTAAGGCAGAACTCAAACAATAAAGCTGATTTATACTCCTCCAAATGATGTTCCTGTAATCGAGTCAATTCACTCCAAATCCATTTACCATGTTTGGAGAATGAGGCCCGGAGAGCGCTTTGATGATGTAATGCCCCGCACAGGTTTAAAAGACTTTATTCTTAATCCAGACCACCGTCGTCCCACAGGAGATCAATGGAGGTGGTGCCAGATCAATAGCATTACATACAAATCTCTGTCAGTTTCTCACAAACAGCGCTGGCACACAATCTGTCACCCTGCCAGCCTCTCCAACTGGGTTTAGCAGAATGGTAGTAGTGGATCATCTGCCCTCACATGCAGATTTCACTCTCCCTATCCTGCCCTAGATTCTTATAAAGTTCAGAAAAAGGTAAACTAGGTACATATTAAACTTTTGATTAGCTAATTTTCTTTTCATAGAAACACTGTCTCACGCTGCAGTATATTTTCCCTTTTTTCTGCAGAAAGCTTGGGTTTGCTTTCTTTTGGAATGAAAACATTTATATTCTGCATGAAAGGTTAATGGCCTAAATCTGTGGATTGTATAAGGAGCGCACGGGGACTGTGGGTAAGGGAAGCTCTGTGGACCTGTGTTTTATGGCTTGCGGCTGAGGCTCCTGGCTGTGTGTCTGCGACGTGCTTCCATGTTCACTCGCTCTTTCATTTCTTCGGAACGCATCCTTGGGGGGAAGTCGCCGTGTGTGCGAAACAGAAATTAGCGTGAGAGGGGGGATCGCTCTCACGACCAAATCTAGAATACATACTGTATAAAAAGCGCAAACAAATACAACATGTCCTCCACTTCTCTCCACCATTATCTGGGCTGCTACACAGCGGCATGGGTGTGATGAGGCAGGGGTTAGTCCCTTGCACCATAAAACCGAAGCTGTTCATAAAATGGAGGAATAAGAAGCAGAAATAATATTTCAAGTATGATTAGTTCATCCGCAGGGCACCTTGTGCGATTGAGTAAGGGGGGTGGGGTGGGGGGGGGCATTGTGCACAGCGAGCAGTAAATTATATCTAGCCTTTGAATGATTCCTGCAGATCCTATTACGACAGAGAGGGAGAGAGACAGAGAGAGTGAGAGAGGGCGAGAGAGGATGGTGAGAAGTCATAGTGGGGGTGTTGGGGGAGGTAGGTGAAGGGAGCTCTAGAGAGAGCGAAAAGCAGCAGAACGAATCGGATGAATTCTGTTTCCAGCTGTCCGAAGGAGGATAGGAGAAGGAGGTGTGTGTATATAATAGTGTGTGTGTGTCTGTGTTTTGTGTCTGGGGTGATAGAGAGTTGGGGATGGGAGGTATACAGGGTAAGGGTGAAACCATAAAAAATGCATTTGTTCTCAATTCATAATGCCATGCACAGGTACCAAGACAGCACTGTTTTTTTTCCTCAGTTGCACTCTCTGATACAGACTATCCACTGTCTTTCTCTCTCTTCTCACTTGAGGTATCTCTCCTCATCTAGTACATGCCAACTAAAGTGTATATCTTCTCCTTCATTCTACCCCGCCCCCGTCCTGCTGTGTTACCCCTGAATATTTGAAAAGCGCCCAGCTCCCATTCGTCACCTTGACTGGTGATATAGTAGCTGACACTGGCAGTTGTGTTAGCGCACCAGCGGAGATTGCCTTCTCGAGGAAAGAGAAGACATGCAGAATGTACTCCTCCATCCCCCTCACTCACCCCCCGCCCCCTTTGCCAAGCCGTGTTTGTGTGCAGTCTTCCAAATATTGTGTCTCATCAGTCCCAGGCTTCACTCAGCGTAAATAAAAAACCCATAATGCCCAGCGTGGGGCATCCCTATATGTCAGCAAACACATGTATTTTCCAATATGGCAAATTATCAACACATATCTTCCTCCTGCTATTTGCACTTGAGCAGGTTGTGATCAAAACTGCTATTTCATTTGCTGAATGACCATCTCAATAGAGCTATTGGTGTGGCATACTATTCATTTGAGAGGAGAGGAAGTGTCTAAAAATAGACTTGTTTTCAGAAGTAAGCCTTCAGACAGATGAGCCTTGTTTTATGTGGAATTTATTGACGCCAAATGTCACTGGCCACTTGTTTCCAGGGCTCAACATGCTAGGGTATGAGCTGTGAAAACAGGTGAGGTCTGACAGAAATATGGTCTCATAAGTCACCTGTCTATCTGTGTTACATTACACCGCTTGTCATTTGCCAGCCCTCTGACCACAAAAACTTGCCCTATGACAGGAATTTCCACCTCTAACTTTGGTGTTGGTGATGAGAAACCCCAAAGGTTAAAGTTCACTCAGATGACATGATGTAAGAGGATATTAATGGACCCATATGGATGATTCTGATGCAAGTTTGTTTTTTCTAGACTTTTCGACCTCGTTACTCACTATCATACAGGAAACCATACACAAATAGAAAATGCACAACTTAGTCACAAATGCTGACCAGTGTCATTGGTCTACCATAACCATTTCTGCATTAGACTATTGATTAAGCCTTATTTGCATGCAAAACCTGGGAGGGGCACACAAGATGTTTTAGAGAGTCTGGACATTTAATGCGAAGCATTAATAATAACACAAGGAGGCTGTTGGGGGAATGAAGGGAAAATTAAAACGAAGAAATCGAGCAGCCCACCTCCCACTTTAATTGCAAATTTAAATTTCCTATAATGGATTCTGACATCTCAAGTCACCAAAATCCATCATTCTGAAGGGTATTATTCCTCAATTAACCCATCACCCCACAGTGTCTCGCGTCTTTCTGCAGGGGCCTGCACAAAAGAAATGAAGAATTCTAATTACCTTCAAATGTAAAGCGGAATGATAATTCACTATCTCTCTCTCTCCACCCCACACACATCCCATCTCCTCTCCCTCGCCCATTATCCATTTTCCTGTGTTCCGAGAGTGCCTCAAGATGGTGGTGGGTGGGGAGAGATGGACCTGTGTGCCATGATCTCACATCTCCATTCATCTGAGCTCTCTGTTCCATTGTATTTTTCAACTCAGCTCTTTGACCTTGAGGTTTACATCTATTTCGTCACTGTGTGACTGCAGTCCTACAGGTGAAATAATTGCTCTAAGGACATTGCACAATGGACTATTACAAGTTGTACGCATGCAAAACTTGGAAAGAATGCCTGATGGTAATAGTTGTAAACCCAGATCATTTTACAGTATGACAAGGAAGAACTTGGGTTACATAAGAATATTTTGCATTGAGAAGCCTTAAATTACAAACAATATTTATGATGTGCTGTTGGTCAAGAGATCCCTGACCTTATGTCCCAGATGCATGGATAAATATTGAACTATAGGTCTTCAACAGAAGACTGAGTTAGATATACATACATGTAACATAAAGAAATACTGGAATGATGGTGAATAAACAATTAAATTCCGTGTTGTATTGGTGTAGAGCTTGTTGGTGAGGTAAAGTGCAAAACTGAGGTCAACATTGAAAGAGATGGTTGTAAAGATGGAGACACAAATGCAAGACATTCACACAGGTGGAATACAATGAATATGTTTCAAAGCCTTTTCTCCGTCAAAAGAGAAAACTTTTGTGCAATTGAATGAACATTTGTGTCAGCGCAGGTCAAACAAATTCCAAAAATTGTAAGTGATTGCAGAGTGTACTCTAAATATTTCTAAGGAATAACAATATGATATTAGCTGATAAGTACATAATGTTTGAGAGCACTAGTCTGTTCTTATGAAGAATTCCACACAAATTGTATTGGTGTTTATGGTCAGGTATAGTGTTCAGAGTAAGCTTCCATGGGCCAAGGACAGAAACTCTTTAGAAAACCTTGGTTTGAAAATGGTCGTTTCACCCTAGAAAACCTTCGTTATCTGCCACTAAAGACTGTGACAAAGGGGCCAAATTAATCAGAAACTATTCAAGTCCAACCTTGACATTATAGACATGTTTTGAAGATTTGCAATCAACATCTTTCAGCGGTATGAAAAGAACCACCGGAAGACTTTGGAACAAAAACTGAGAAAATTTATTTCCTCATAGCCTGCCAATTATGAGTGAGAGAAAATTAGAGTGTGTTTCTATTGACATGGTGCTGTTTTTTCATTCAATGGTCTTTCTATGTTAAATGCTTTTATTTCCCCCCAAAAGGGTCTCATTAAGATGCTAATAATTAGTGGTGACAGAAATGGCTCAGCCCTCATTGTGATTGCTCTTTCTTTCTCCATGCATGTCATTGTTGCTGTTTGCATTGCAAGCCGTCAGATGCATTGTTTACTCACATTCATATTGAATTCAATATTTTATACATCAGCAGCAAGGCAATAATTATTTTAAAATCCAAAAGTCTTTATTGCTGTTATGTTCACACTATAAATTGAAAGCATATAGCCTGTATTTTATCAGGTTCTAGAGGATGCATATGGAAGAATGTAGTAACAAAAAAATCACAGCATAGAAGGAATTGATATTGATGTTGGCATGTATAATACATACAATACCCAACAATATTTTGTTCATTCATTCAAATTGAAGAGATCCAAGAGAGAGGGGCGTGAGAGGGCTTTAGAAGGGGGAAGTTGGGGACAAAGAGGCCATAGGGGAAAGAAAACATGAAAAAAAGAAATGGGAGTGATAAGACACCTGCCTGCTGGCACTATGCTCGACTGTGTTAGTGGTGAAGCTGTTGATTTAAAAAACATTTTTTTCAAATAATTCAAATTTAATTAAAGGCTGGAGGGAAAATGGCCTGAGTTGATGGTATAGCCTAATGAGTTGCCGTGGGAGATATTTTTAATAATCTCAGTTTGTAACAAAGACATTGGCAAGTCTGAGATGGTTAGCGACTCACTGTCTTCATGTGAACGCACACTTTCTTTGGCCAGTGAAGTTCCACCAACCCCCAGGACCACTTCCCTTTTCACATAATCTTTGATTAATCTGATGACTTCATTCCCATCTTCAGCCCTGACCAATAAGGGAACAGAGAGTGAAATGGAAATATTTGACATTTGCCAAACTCTTGCATGTCACTGCTTACAGGAAAGAACAAGAGGCAAGAGATGTTGATTGCCTATAGGAGTATTTCTGCACATACAATATAATTTGAAGAAACTGGTATTGGTGGCTTTAGTGGTGCCAATATTTAAACAAAAAGTAGAATACATTTATTTTACAGCACGTAGACCAACTCTGGCTTTTAATAATATGGTCAGTCAGAGTAATTTTTATTATTTTTACAGTTCCCATTGCAACTATATATAATAAATGTGAGGCTCTTGGAGTCACTTCAGCTGACTGAATTATATAAAATACTGTTAGCAATCGTTTCCAGTATCTATTATTCATCATGGACCCTGATTTTAGACCAGAGAGTTTAAGGCAGGAAACAAATATTTTTTATAACCAATAGGGATAGATGGAGAGCAATTTTATAGCAATCATGTGGCTTTCAACATGCCTTGTGATTCTCAACGTGAGTTCATTCCAAGCCTGCTGAGAGAAAGTGCTCACACAATGCACCATAGTGTCTGTGTGGGTGGATGTGAGAGTGTATACCGACTCAGTACACGCTCTCTACTGACTGTTCTATTCTCTTTTTTAAACAAAAAACAAAAACAATGGATCCATTCAATGGATATGGATATGAAATATGATGAGATTTTCTACATATATGCAAAGAACAGGAAGAGAGTGAGAGTGTGTGTTTTTGGTAGCCTAAGACCTTGGAAATATATGCAAATACTGCTCATGCTCACGCAGTGAACTTTCATCACAGTTATAAGGTGATAGGCCTATGTAAGTAGCCTGACTTTCCACTCACATTCAACATCGTGGCTACTAGCCTACTATCTTGAAAAAATGACTGAGTGGTTTAGCAATTACAGCTCACATATCTGTATCATCAGATGCTTAGAAGTATACCTGCAGGACCATATTACCTGCATATCTACATTGCATCTCAGACAGTGGTTAGCAGTTCAGATCATGGTCCCCAATAATTTCTTTGATTGATTCTGCAAGACTCATTCAATCCTCACTGAGTGCACAGAAGTTAGTGTTGTGTTTCTGCAAAGTTTCTATGGTTTCTAAGATTCATTCTCACTACTAAAACCCCCCGTTGTTGGATTCACCTTCTGATTGGACGTTATCGTTGGGTGAAATGTTTGTTAATGCTATGATTGGTTAACTGACCTGTTTGCCAGGAGTTCTTGAGGGCCGTTGTCATGGTTTTGCAGGTGCAATAAGCGGGAGATGGAGGTCTCGAGGCGGGTATTTGGAATTGTTCATAGTGAAGTGACGCGCAGAGACTGTATTGTTAATTTGGTGCTTTTCAACCAGGTTCTGTTAAGATTCGAGGGCTTCATGTAATGACACGAAAAAGACAATATCAAGACCGTCCAAGAAACAACTCGCGGTTACGGATGAAATCATAAGCAGATGCCGTGCAACAGGTACTGTGGCACCAAGACATCTGCACTGTAGCTAAGATAGCTATCTTAGTTTAGCAAGCATTCTGGCTTACCTTGCTCGCACCTGTTAAGTACATAACAGGAGGATAGGATTTATCATTTAGCTAGCTTACAACCTATAATTAAAGCAGTTTTAGCTATTGTAGCTAGCACAGAATGTAGCCTGAACCTATGTATGACTGTTTACCACTTTACGTTACAAGCTTAATATTTTCACACGCAACGTTTTGTTACGTGCTCATATGTCTAAATTATCCTTGGATGTGTATGCAGATGTGTATGCAGGTAGTGATGTTAAACGTAACGTTAACATTTAAGTTATTGAGTCCCTCAAGTTAACTTGTTCAAATGTTTGCCCATCAACTTATCAGTTTCCCTTGGCCATTAGGTACCCACCAGGTACCTTACAGATAATGTTATAACACAGGGCAGTTAGTAAGTTAACGTTAGGTGGTGCTGCACAGACTACTGTAAACGGTTGTGTGCAATGTCTTGACATGGCGTCTGAAAGGGAAAGCTCTTAAGTAAGGATGCAATGGAATAACTAGCGTTAAACATCATTACTAAAACAAACAAAACCGATATTGTACCGATATAACCTTATTAGATTTGTGTAAGACAACTTGCATTACAAATATCAAGTGACAGTTTATTACAAATCTTCCTGCTGAAAAAAATAACCCTGGTTGAAAACCAGCATATGCATGGTTTTAGCTGGTGTTGGCTGGAAAACATGCAAAACGCTGGTCAACCAGCTTAAAATGGGAGTTCTGGAAAGAAAATGCTGAAAGCCATTTTATGCTGGTAGCTAATCTAAGCTGGTATGTCCACCTAAACCATCAAAAATCATGTGAAAACATACTTTAAGATGGTTATACTAGCTGGTCAACCAGCTTAAGATGTTTTTTTTTTTTTTTTGCCAGCAGGGCAATGGCAGTGAAGCCCACAATGTCAGAGATGCACAGCGTGCCCTAGTTAAAACACCTCAAAGAGGTGCCTTCTCTAAAGACTGAAGACTGCTTTTGCACGCATCAAATTAATTTAGTCAGTGTACCTGTCATCTCCTTTTGTGCTGTGGACCTTTTTCCGTGTTTCAGTTCGTAGCCTAACAGAGACACTCGAGGCAAATGGAGGCATCAATAAAGAATGACCTCCATGTTGAGGTATGAAATCAATGATTTAATGGATCACTAGTGATGCCATGCTTTTCCAGATCACTGCTTGCCATTTAAAAGTTCTGGTACTTCTTCATGGATGTTGTCCTTTTCCTTGGCTTTATCAGTCATTACATTTCTGTAAACTAAAGCAGTCATTTCCCTAGCCACTGAGTGGGTCATTTTGGAAAAGTGTAATCATTTGCTTTTTGTCAGGAATATTCAGTTTTTCAAGTAATACAAGATTTTTTTGCCATCACCCTTTAATCCTTTTACTGGCCCGTTTTAGGTAGATGTATGATTTGGGATGGTAGAGGTGCACACAAAAACCTTGAACAGCAGTCCTCTAGAAGTTTGCTCTGACAGGTAACCATCCTTAGATTGTGAAGATTTGCTTTGTGAGTTGAGGTATTTTATACTGTCTCATCATGGCAGGGAACTGTATTCCTCAGATTAATTACTGGTCTTTGACAATAAATAACAATGCTTCAAGGGCACATGGTCAGTCCTGCAGCATGCAATTATAAATAATGACATGTTGAAAACAAGCATCTAACGCACTTGGGATTGAACTATGTTATTAAAACCAATCATGGTGTGGACCACAGTGCACAGACACTGGGGTGCATGCTGGAGAGATAGTGAACTGTATTTTTGCGGGTACGGTCTCCATTATATTTTTGAGCATTTTTTCCCCATTACCTAAGCTTAACTGGAAATAATGCTCTGTTGACAAGTACATTTTTTTAATCTGACAAGGCAGACACCTGAGATGCAGTTAATTGTAAGCATCTTCAGTACCTCAACCAATCAAACACGAGAGGGTGTTTTATCTAGATTGAGTTGTAATTTACTAGAATTAGTTGGCTTGAATTGAAACAAATGAAAAAGTAGGCTACTTCTAGTGTGCACTCTGTGGGCAAAAGGTAATTAAATGATATACCAGACCATGCATAATCCTGATGCATGGTGACAACCCATCACTGCTGCACTTGGCCCAGGAAGTAAAGCAACTAGGCCTGACAAGGACAGGGGAAGAAACCTGACTGTTTTGGAGGCTTTATAACTCTAATAGCCCAATGCATGGCTGCTAAAAGGCATTGTACCATAATGAAAGCATGACAGTTTGATCAATGTTGTTAACAGAATTAGCGTCTCTACATCAAAAAGCTTTTTGGGTTATTTTTTAACTATCCCATTAAGTGGCCTTTATTGAATATCTTTACATTTTGCAAAATGTTCCTTTTAGCTGGTGCTCATCAGTAAAAGTGGAATAAAATATTTGTTATGACATAAAAAGTAATCTCCTTACCTGCGTGTGCTCTCAGACCATGTAAATCTATTACTAATTCATTCTTTCCCTACTCAACATTTAAAGATGTGCTATTTTTCATATTCATCCTGACTGATGAAAGCAATAAAGAGGAGCAAAGTCTAATTCCCATCTCCTCCAGCTCTCTAGTGGGGCATGTCATGTCAGCGAATCCCAGATGGGTGTTGGGGGTGAGGGGAAGAGGCTGGCGGTGCAACCAGAGTTCTGGGCCTGATGAAAGCTGATAAAACTTTTAAGGCAGTAGGGCCTCATCTTCAGTGTCTGATCACTGGAGGATTTTCTCTCATTCCCCCTCTACCTCTCTCTCTCTCTCTCTCTCTCTCTCTCCCCCCTGAAGGTGTCCTCCCTCTGCGCTTCTAGGATGCTCCAAGTTGGAATAGTGTTTGGTCTTTAACACTGTTTACTCCTGGGTTTTGAGGAGACACGTCTTGATCCATGCCACACCTGACAGTGATTTGAAACACAAAGGATAGAAAAAAAAACTGCGGTGTGCATCTCATTTCACATGAGAGCAGAAGAAGTCATTATGATTTCAGTTGAATTTTACGAGAGGGTTGAAATTTCTGAAAGCTAGGCCAGAGATGTTTCAGAGGGTTATTTACACCCTTTGTCAGATCTTCTGATGAACTTGTAGGACCTTTCTTTCCTCCATTATTGTACTTTTGGCTGAATGGGCTTTGGTGATGATGGTAATGGGTGTGAGTTTGACTCTGTTTATTAGATGTTTTCTCTCCTGTTGTTAATGTGCCTGTTCAGACTGAAGCCCACTGACGGAGAGCTGTGTCCTCACTGTGGGGCTTGTACATTGCGGATATAGTAACTGTATAAGAGTTATAAGAAGCTGGTGAAAGCATGTTGAAAGCGAAGTCCTCTGTATGCACACTCTCATTGTGCGATATTACCTCAAGAAACACAATGGCTGGGTGAATTTTGGGAGCGGCTTACAAGCTCTATTCCTGTCAGGAACATAAGCAACCATGAGCCAGTGGTGGAGTGATGCTCAGTAAAGGGATATTGTGGAAAGATGGCTGCAAATAAAATTGTTATGATTGAAAGCTGGTAAAAAAGGGACTACAAATCATCAGCATGCACTTTAGTGATGTTAAGTCTGTGTGTGTGTGTGTGTGTGTGTGTGTGTGTGTGTGTGTGTGTGTGTGTGTGTGTGTGTGTGTGTGTGTGTGTGTGTGTGTGTGTGTGTGTGTGTGTGTGTGTGTGTGTGTTTATTTAGGCCTATGCTGTGTTCTGTGCCTTTGTGCTGTACAGGCAAGCATGTATGGGGTGAAAATGAAGACATGTCTTTCTGTGGTCTATTTGGCGTAAGCAAACCGCATGCGTTCAGTGATACTTGATCTGATGCTAATGTGGTGCATTGTGCATTGTGTGTGTGTGTGTGTGTGTGTGTGTGTGTGTGTGTGTGTGTGTGTCTCTGTGAGAGAGAGAGGGAGAGAGAGAGTGCAAGAGGGAGAGTTTCTGTGTGTGTGTATTAGAGAGAGAGAGAGAGATGGGCAGATAATCCCGTCTGCCTGATGAGATTGAAGGCTGGGATTGATTGATCGCCTAATCATAGGAGGAAATGGGCCTGAAAATGAATGGGACTCTGCCCTTGGCTTGCTAGGGAGCCGGGAGAGTGGGTTGCAGTAGATGTTAGCGGCGGCAAGACATGGCCTTAATGTGTACGGGCCCTGATTTCATTTGTGTCTGATATACAGTTATACGATCCCCACTAAATGATCAAATAAAAGGAAGGGGAGGGGGAGGGGAGAGGGTGTAAATCAAGCTTTATTGCCTGAATATTACTTTTTCATACAATCTGAAATAGATGCTCCCTGAATGACGAAGGTGAAAGAATAAAACCAGAGAAGGTATTTGAATGGTCGCGTGTATGTCAAGAGGGTGGGACGTTCATAGCCCCTGTTCTGGACATAGATGCAGAAGTGGTGCCATTCAGTGGTGCCATTTTTTTTTTGGCCATGCAGTGAGGTATTAGATATTACTGGGTTAGAAGATTTGTTTTGCGAAATTGCTCACAGCTTGAAGGCAGGATTATGCATTAGAAATCTTGTGCCTTCATGAAACCCTGCCTTTCTCTCCTTTTCAGGATCTGTCTGTCTTTCTCTCTTTCTCCCATGCTCATTCGTTCTCATTTTTTGTCCCTTTCAAACCACAGACAGGTTTGCTTTTAAATAAAACCTTTGATCTTGGCAACATCCTCTGCCATAGATGCCTGAAATCCTGAAGCCCCCCCACCTCCACTCCCTTTCCTTCCCCAGTGGCTCTTGGGAGGAAGTCAGCTCCCTCTTACCTCTTACTTAGCGCTGACACGAGCCTTGTCTATCAGGCGGCTGATGGGCTCTGCTTTGCATGAGCGCGGCATCAAGCCCACCCGTCACTGTTGTCTACCAGAGAGGTGCGCGTGTCACATTTAGTCCATCTACGCGCTCGGAGTGCGCCGGAGAAGAATCAGACACCTTTCAGTTTGATTGGACATTTGTCTCCATTTCAACCTCGAGCTCACTGACTGCGTGTAATTCCTATTTGTCCATCCATACCAAATTATGAATTACAGCAGTATCAACCCCCTCACCATCCACTGAAAGGAGAGATGTCACTAGATGTGTGTGTGTCTGCTCCGTTTGTGACTGCTGAATTAGCCTGTGTGCGCTCAGTTGCTAGTGAGGATGCCAATGCAGATTAAGCAACCAGTAAGATGATGAGTGCTTTCACCACCAGCCAGTGAATGTGCGTGTGTTGTTACTTGTGCTTTTGTGTGTGTGTGTGTGTGTGTGTGTGTGTGTGTGTGTGTGTGTGTGTGTGTGTGTGTGTGTGTGTGTGTGTGTGTGTGTGTGTGTGTGTGTGTGTGTGTGTGTGTGTGTGTGTGTGTGTGTGTGTGTGTGTGTTGGAGTGGAGGAGGTGTATGTGACTCATCAGAGTAACAATGACGTTGTGGATCTATTGTGACACGTTGAGTTTGAGAAGAACCCCCCCTGCCCACTCCTGCTTGTCCCTGAGGATTAGTGGTGCTGGTCATCAGAGTTGTGGAAATGGGGCATCCACAGTGGCCTGGCAGCTGCAGCTGGAGGGCTGCAGGAAAGTGGTCTGCCATGTCCCTCATATCTCTGTTCACTTGTCCCATCTCACCCGATGCGCTCATTTTCATATACTTGGCACCAGAAATAATGGCTGTATGCATAACTCCCAACAGTCTCACTCGCTGTCTGCTGTCCAGTTAAGTTTGTGGTACAATTTTTATTTTAATCATTTTTTTGTCTAAGACAGTGGCAGAGAGGGAAAGAGTGTAAGGTCAGGGGTGGGGGGGGGGTCTAACCCCCCTCGCTGTCTCCCCCCAGTGGCTGGTGTGGGAGCTGTTTAAGCGGAGTTTCTCTGCCTCCTCTCCAGTTACTGTTGGAGGAGTGCGAGACTTGACAGGCAGAGAAAACACTCAGCCTGTGTGGGGGAGCTGGAGGTGGGCCCACCTGATCAATAGCATTGATCAGCCAGTCAATGCACCAGTCTATATCCCTCTCTGTTTACACACACTCACGGAGCAGTGTGTTAAACTCAATGCACTCTAAGCAGGCTAAGCAGCCCCGCCTCACCCACCCACCCCCTCACTCATCCACCCACTCCTGGTGCTTTGCTGAAAGCTGTCCCCACTCCCGCCATTGATTGACACGATGATTAGCCTGGAAACTGTTGACTGTGTGGTTGTAACCTGTCGTAAGTATTAATGACTATCCAGCTAGCCTGGCCTTAGGTCCTCTCTGCTTTATTCCTCCTTAAGTGTCAGATTTGGTTCTCATAAGGGGTTTTAGAGTTGTGCCAATGATGTATTGATGAGGTGATAGATGTCTGAATACAGTGTGCGTGTGTTTGTGACGTGACTAAAATGAAAGATTCTGCCCAGCGTCTCGCACAGAGAGCATAAAATCAATTTGAGATTGACATGAATCAGCTGGCTTAGTCAAAGCTGGCCTTGTTCCTGTACTGATCTGTACAAATCTATACCTTACTGTATTTATATACCCCTCAAAGTAATATTCAATATTCTGTCACGGGAACCCATGGAATGCGGTACAACTTGTGTATCGCTGCTCCTGCTGCATAATCTGTTATAACCACCAGAACCTTTGTATGACAGTACACTGAGAAATATTAATTCTATATTAAGTTACTAAGGAACAGTGAACTATAAAATCAAGCACTTGATTAAATCTAAAGTTGTTTATAGAATATAAATTTATAGAATTGTCAAAATGTTCAGCGTTTTTATCCGACACATAGGGTCCACTCACACATTTTAGCTCTCTCTCTGACTCTATCTCATTGTGACTCAGTCACTTTGGATCTCTTTGTGCTTGACTTCATAGTCCTCATTTTTTATTTAATCTCCACATGAATTCAGCAAGTTTGACCTCATACAGACAGCACTAATTACAAAAGCAATCCTGCTTGATACATAAAGTGCTTTAGATAGATACATATTTTTTTCATATTTGGCACTTTGGCACAATGAAAGAAAGCTCTTTCATTATGTATTACAAGGGATGCATAGTGCACATCCCATTTGTCTGTTGGGTTTGTGGTGGTGGATTTTTTTAAGGTTAGTGTTTAATTGTTGCCAGGCTTGTCTGGAATTTTCACACATTTAAACAACATAGCCACCCACATTTAAACAACATAAGTAAGGCAGGGGTTGTGCTCTTAAAGTTGCAGTATGGAGAGAGACATGACCAAGACACCACCACAAACCCACCTTCGTCACCCGAATACCTCCCTACCCCTCACCTCAAAACTCCCAACCCCCTAACTGCAAACCTGGTTCCTGTTTAATGCGCCATTTACTGCTTGTAAACAGTTTGCGTAAAGGAAGTTTATAGATGATTTATAAGAGTCCCTCCAGCTCTCCTCCAAATGTGAGTGCAGAGTAAAGCAAACTCTCGCCTGGATGTGGTCCTGTAATGGAGGGGTGATGCCCGCTGTGGCACAGGGGGTGGTGAGGGGGTGGTGGTTTTGGCATCAAAGCGGCTGATATAGTCGTATACATCTGCCCCACAAATTTCCCAACATGGTGGGCAACATAAAGAGTTCATTATGTGCCACTGGATGGATGTGTTTCTGTTTTTAAAATGATGGATCTCAGGCCTTCTTTATTATTTATTTAGCCTTTTATCTCATCGGACCTGGTTCACTGATGGGGGCGGTAAACTTGTGGCGTTTTTAGAAGATTGACTGTAATCTTTTGCCTTTTCCATGTCACCTCGAAACGTGTGGAACCTGATATGATAATGATGTGAACCTGTCCAGGGTATTAGAGCTAAGCTGCCTGATTAGGCTGCCCATCGATTAGTCTATCACTCACTGCTGTCCAGACTGGGGCAGCTGCAAAACACTGCTCTGAAGGACATGGGTATAGGAGAGCATGGGCAGACACACACACCCACACACACCCACACATCACACACACACACACACACACACACACATACACCCACCCACCCACACATCTCACACACACACACACACACACACGCGCGCGTGCGCACGCACGCATGATTGCACACACATGTGATTGTACGTGTACACTGATACAAAAAGAAATGCACAGAAACAAAAAGACATAATACGCTGTCACTCTCATTTATTTATTATATATATTTGTAGTTCTGGCAGCTTTTTAAAGAAGCTTGGTAAATCCTACTGTCTGATATGCATCCCTGTAAATAAGCACATAATTAGAGAACTCATTTCATTTGTATAAATAGTTACATAGGAAAAAATTCCTTGTGCTATTGGTTGTGGACTTCCCACAGAAGCCAAACCTCTCACTGTCACATGCAATTACTCATACCCAACAACCTAGCTTAAGTACCCTCTTTGCCATTTTTTGGTACTACTCTAAATCTGGGCCAAAGGAATTTAGGAATAAAAGGAATGTATTACCTCAAAAAGTTTTGAACAGATAACCCATATTAAAATTTCAGCTTTGCAAAAGGAATGTGTCCATAGTCACAGTATATCAATGGGTTAAATCTGATTTTTTTTGTAACCATGTACATTTTATGTTTAAAGTTAAGGTATACCAGGTCATAAGTCACATAAGTCTATTATACGATGGGTTTTGAAACGTCATACCTCATACTAGTTTTATTTGTAAAATGAACTTACGGAATACATGTATTTACTGACACATTTGATTGCTTAGAATGCAATAGTACGTCGTTCACTAGACTTCAAGAACCAAGTTTGCTGATGCTAGATGTCAAAGCTAGCTAGCTAACGTCATGGATGTTTTACATTCAACTGGGACAGTGGGGAGGTTTTTGAGTTTGGAGAAGAGGAGTTGAAGGGGTTTGTGTGTGAGCCAGCTGAGGAAGAGTAGGGGGGAGGATGAAGAAGCGGACAGCGACTTCACTGGCTGTAGAGGTGAGGGAGACACTCCATGGGAGTGGCTGAGGGTGATGGGCGAGACAGTGGCCAATGAGGAAGCGGTTTGATTGAAGGATCCCTTTTGATGAGACCAACCTACGATCTGGTCCCAGAGAGTTTGGAGCTCTAGAGAACCATATTATTTAACAGCTTTTTAGCGATGATGTGACCTGATGGTGACAGAGGCAAGTCGCAATAATCAGGCGTTAGCTTCCACCATCAAGCTAGCCTTTCATACCCACCGATTCAAACTGAGATTAAGGCATTTTTGGCCATTCAAATTAGCATGGGTCTAATCAAGACCAAACTGAAGTTTGTGAGTCTAGGCCGGTAATGGCATGCTGGCATTTTCCCATGCTGATATCAGAAATACCTCCTTAAGTCATCACACAGCTAATAATTCACATACACAGGTCAATAATGCTTGAAGTAAAACACTGCTGCCCCAAGATATAAGAAACTCATAGAAATGATGTGACTTATGACCCGATAAACCTAAACTTTGAACATAAAATGAACATACGTGCAGTCCTAGTACCAACTTGAAATTCCAGAACCTAATATCCCTGGGAATAACCTTTCTGGTAATGTGTTTGTTTCATTGGTACACTTTGTCATTATTTTTTCTAGACACATGCCCACAAATCTCCTACAAAAATGCAATACAGACATCTCATAATGATATTTTGTAAACAACATTTGAAGCCTCTAGCATGAAAACTTTTTGAGATAATGAATTCCAAACTTTGCCCCAGATTTAGATTGGCACCAAAAAGCAGATGTTTTTTGTTCAGAATATTTTCTCAGGAAGTATTTGATATATCAAGCTGAAATTTTGCAAGCATTATTTTGGATGGTCACACTTTGTGGTAACATTTTCAAGTGATCGAGCAGTCATTTGTTGATTTGAGGTGGAATGACCCTTAAAGCTCCTTTGAGTGACAGTCCTCGAAAATCCAACAGAAGTGTTGTGGTTGATTTAGCTACAAAGCCTCTGACACCTATCTCCACTGGTCTTGTGTGTGCTTGCCAACCTCGTTCCCTCGCCTCTATCAGTTGTGCACACTTTGGTTTCTTCCTTTCAAAGGCTTTCTCAATCACATCTTCAAAGGGAATCATTAACTCAATGAAGTAAACAGTGTGCTCACACTCAGAATACAGCACCATGTCCGGTCTCATAGCAGTCACAACAATACACTTTGGAACTTGAAGTTGCCTTCCGACATCAGCCAGCATTCTCCAATCCTGTGCTTTGCCCCATTTGCCAGTACTGTTTGTATATGCCTGGTGTGCATTTTCGGCCATTCTCGCACAAAATTCAGCTGTCATTAACTGGTTCACAGTTCACAGTTTTTTTTTCTTCTTTCAGGCAGGTGATTCTGTTGCTGATGAACAATGATGAATTGGTGGTTGTTCTTACTTTCCTTCAGGAGTTCTTTCGTTCAGTTCAGAGTAGATTCTTGCTTTTTTAACCTGTACTCTCAACCTCCACAATAATTTGTGTAGTGACTTAAGTTTTGTTTCTGTTTATTTGTCTGTTTTCCTAGGATGTTCTGATCCTTGTAAATTCCCTATGACCACAGTTATTAGAATCAGAACAGAGACAAAGGTAAAGGTTAGGTATTTAGCAGCAATTTGATCCAAAGTGACTTAGACAACCTGCAAACCAAGTGGTGATACTAACCACCTCACCTCCACGACCCTATAGAACAAAACAGAACAGAACCTCTTTCTGGATAATTCAATGGATCTCAGTATACACTCCTGGAAAATATACGTTCTGATTTAGGTTCTGCGTTTTCAGATTCATTGAAATAAACCTTGATTCCAAATAATGTATAAGCACAACACCCAGAGCAGTTTTTCTTTCTGGACCAGCGGAGGAGGAAAAGGTCGTTTTCTTTCTTTCTTCCTGTCTTTCTGTGATGTTGAAGGGCTCAGATGAATTAAGGTCTGTCTGTTTTTTGTTGATTTGAAAGGACTGAGAGTGTGATTGACAACAGGGCATTAAGAGAAAGGACAACTTTGAAGGCTTGTGATTTCCAGCATACATACATGCACACGTTGACCCCACAATTTCCTTGGGAAATTGAGGGCACTGCTATGGTTATGAGTCTTGGTGCAAGACTAATCTGGCATGATTGCTCATAACATCACTTTATTCTTTCTGTATGGTTTTGTGGTTCATGTAGTAAACATAAAAAAGATTAGTAGAAATAAAATTTTCATTGAAATATGTTCATATGCATATGCTACAGTGATATGTGCATATGCATATGCTACAGTGATATGTGCATATGCATATGCTACAGTGATATGTGCATATGTATATGCTACAGTGATATGTGCATATGCTACAGTGATATGTGCATATGCATATGCTACAGTGATATGTGCATATGCTACAGTGATATGTACATATGTATATGCTACAGTGATATGTGCATATGCTACAGTGATATGTACATATGCATATGCTACAGTGTTATGTTCATATGCATATGCTACAGTATTATGTACATATGCATATGCTACAGTATTATGTTCATATGCATATGCTACAGTGATATGTACATTAGGATTCAAAATATAGTAATTAGTCATTCAGTTTATTTGGAAAGGAAAGTCATGACTGAAATCATGATGGTAAAGCTCATGATAAAGATAAGATTTGTAAGGGTTATGTTCTTGTGTTAGTCAAGGCTGGCAGTGTTTTTTTTTTCTCCTCTCGGTAGCACTAGCTGTTGGACTGAGTGAGAAACCAAGGGTGAGCTGGGCTGCAGCCTGTTAAAGGTTAGGACCCTGGCCTCGTCGGAGCAGTCTGAGGCCTTTAATCCAGGAACAAAGTAATTAAGGTTCACGGCAGCAGAAAAGGCCAATTAAAGTGAACCGCAGGCCCACGCCTGGAAAAACGTGAGTGTTTGCCGCTGAATCGGAGCCCTTTTATCAGACCTCTGGGATCCCTTGGCTCTGCACTCTAGGGGAGAAGTTACGGCAGCTATGAGTGGGCATCATTCAGCTTGGAGGTCCACGGGTGTCTGCTGCAAATGAATATGCAGATGGTGCCCCCAGACGGGGCATACATAACATTTTAGCCCTTAGCACCCACTGACTGCGGAAGCCACGCCAATTCACAAGGGCTCCTTCGACTCCACCTCTGAATTTTAATTGAGGCTTTTATCTTAATGCTTCAAATTTTCCGAAATGAAAATGTTTTAAGTGATCTGACATCTTTGGTATTCTCAGTGGTCTCAGCATGTCTTGCATAAGGACCTGCAAGTGCAAGGCTACTGTTAATATTGTTTGATTGGACTGAATTCAGGCAGAACACATGGTGACCAGTGATCTGGAACATTTTGGAAGAGCGCCTTTTTTTGTCGGTTACAGCCACAGTCGGGCCTCATTTTCCTGACAAATATTGTCAGGAGGGGTAAGAAACAAAATGTACGGGGGGTGGGTGGGTGGATGGGCTCTTGGCAGCAAATTATAGTGATAAAAGTGCCGGCGAAACGTCGCCAGCAGCTTAAATGCAAGCAGAGTTATATCAGATTATGTTTACTTAACCTCCAGAGATCTATTAATCTGTTCCCAAACTCTCCCATTTCATCGGGCAGCTCAGCTCTCTCCTGGTCTTCAGCACGACTGCCCACAGCTGTTCTGCAGCTGTGCTCAAGGGGTGGATGGCTCTTTGTTGTGTGGGGAGGAGGAGCCAGGGCCCTCATCACTCGTGCTTAATCAGACCTGCTCATCAGGCCCAACCAGTGCACATCTGCCAGGAAATCCATTTTGATACACTGGATCTTTTCTGCCTAACTCTTTTCTCATCTCGCCCTCTACCTCCGTCTATAGCTCATTGCCTGCCTTGCTACCTCATTCATGTTCTCTGCATTTTGCTACTAATTGGTGAAATTAATTCTTGTGGCAAGGGGAGGTCAAGTATGTCTCAAGTGTGGATATATTACATCAGGCAATAAGTAGTCATGCCTTAAATATTTGTTGCGTGTGTTTGCCCCTCTAGTCAGTTTACATAGCTTTGAGTCTTGACGCCTTTAGTTGTATTCTGAGAGGTCGGTTATGCCAAAATGAGGTCTAATAAGGTGAGCTTCTTGGTGATATCTGTCTATAGGTCCGAGGTGAGTGGATGGATGGTTCTAGTGTAGTTGTATGCCAGTAGAGAGAGAATATAGAAGTGTTTGGGTCAGTGATGCTGTCTCTTACCGTTTTTCATGTTTCTTAGACTTGCTTTGTCATGGAACACATGACTGTTAGGCCTATGGCTATAGGCCTAGCCCAGGCCTTTATTATGGTCTAACAGGCTGACTTGCAGCAGACCCACCTGTCTAGGATACGAGTAAACAGGATGGTTGCCTGCATGAGAATTTCAACTGCTGCCCATGTGTGCGGGTTGAGGTTTATACTGAAATAAATAAATAAAGACGGGGTTGTAAATTTGACCACGTTCTCGGTTGGCTACCCCTGAGAGTTTGGGTTTGCAAGTGCCTAGCTGGTAAAGCGCGGGAGCTGTGTTTCACAACAAGCAGGGAATAGATCTCCTGAGCACACTTAATAATGAATGGAAAAACTGGACTGAACAGATTTCACATGCTATAAAAATGGCTTTATACATTTCACAGTTCACCTCCTCTTCGCCCATCTTGCTGGTTGTAGGCTACACGTGGCGCGGTGTTTGGTAAAGGGGTTTGCTGTGGTGAGCGGCTCTCAGGGAAGGCTCCCTGAGGCCTCATACTGAGAACATTTACAGAGAAGTTACCGGAAACAGGAGGAAGTGCAAGCTGTGCTTTACAGAAAGAGACTGTGAGAGAGGCTTCCTGTCGAGGCTCTGTTTGGGCAGGCTAGGCAGCCATTTTTGCTGCAGCAAACATAGAGGATGGATAGGGTGCTCCGGCTTACTGCTTTTGGGAAGTTGCTTCATCACACACCTTTGCATCATTTGTCAGACACCCAGCTCATTTACCTGTTTTATGGGCTCTCATTATCACCTGTGAGCCGGAGAGCAGAGATCAGGCATCTCGCTGTGTGATGGAAGTATTGCAGTAAAGAATGGCAGGACCATGTTGCTCTCTAGTGGTGTTTCAACCAGGTGAAAAGACACACTCCATCAGCTCCGTCTCGGGAGACCCATAATCTGAATTCTATGGATCCTCATTAATGATTGTAAACCATCAGCGCCTTTAAAGCCTATATATATCTCTCAGCAGTTCGGCACTGTTTGTGTCTATCTATATGTCTGTCAGTCTCTCTATCCCCCTCTCTTTCTCTCCCTCACACTTTCTCTCTCTCTCCTCCCTTCCTCTGCAGACAGGGAGCTGCTATCGTCCTTTGAAAAGGTAATGATCCCGCTGTAGATTATGTATGTGTGCAGTGTGGTGTAATGGCCCAGGTTTTTATTGCCTGCCGCATACTAATCCCAGAACTAGAGGAGCGAAATGACACCTGCAGGGAGTTGTGTGCGAGCCATGGACCCACATGAAAGAGCGGCCATTAAAAATGATCAAAGAAATTACTGCAGTCTGCCGCACAAATCTCTCTCTCTCTCTCTGTCTGTCTCTCAGGCAAGGTGTGCATCACTTTACCCTAACACACACACACACACACACACACACACACACACACATGTACATCCATGTGCACACATACATTATGTTCAGTTCATATAGGCCAATTAACATGTCTGGATATTTAGGCACACCATCGACAGCAGATCCACTGTGTATGTAGGCTTACTCTTAAGTTACCTTAGGCTCACCACAGACACTGGTGCGGACACTGATCTCAGTCCTGTAAGGAGGAAAGGATGGACAGGCTGGAGTTGAAAATGACTGTTTTTCATACTTCAGTATCCAATTATCGATTACATGTTAGTATTCAACTGTTCCCTCATAAAATATTAAACAATTATGCATGATTTATTTATGTGATAAGTGCAGGGTGGACCTTGAGTATGTCTTAGGTTAGACACCAGTGTGGAGACTCTCACTGCAAGTAAATATGAGCGCTCTGCTGCTATTATATATTAATTCACCTAATCAATAGGACAGATAAGGATTTATGGCTGTCCTGTACCTATTTGAATACATAATGGGATATGTTAGCATGTCTCTATTTTTTACTCCCACTCTCCCCCCCCCCCCCACCCCATCTTCACCCTACCCCTACCCCTTTGGGTTGCATCATTCTGTCCATTTGTCCATTTTTGTTATGCCACAGTGTCAGCCCTGGGCCGGCTCTCTTATCAGACGTCCCTGTGTGTTCAGAGATGACATTTCACTGAATCCGGCAGCCCGCCCTTTTATGCGCACGTTCATGCAGTGGAGCACGGGACATTGTGATAAATGCAATTTCATTTCCTACCGAGCGCCCAGATTAATGCACTCCCTCTTTTGTTAAACAGGCGGTCTGGAATAGCAAGTGCTCCCTAATGTGCAAGAGAATCAACAGAAGACTGTGGAGAGAATAGATATGGAGAATGGCTGATGGGCAGAGAGGGATGCGAGGAGAGGAGGAGAGGGAAACAGGAGAGGGCGAGAGAGAGAGTGTGTCTGTGGGGAGAGGAAAAAGAATGTGCTCCAAGGGACTGGTTTATTACTGTAATTATTTTCACAAATTTCAGCACCGTTATTTTCTTTTGGATGGGAACGGCGCAGGAAGATGGTTATCTTTGGAAGCCATTTTAGTCAAAGAATCTCCTCTCTCTCTCTCTCTCTCTCTCTTACCCTCTCTCCCTTTTTCTCCCTGCTTCTACCCCTCACCCTCCCTCTCTTCTCTCAGCAGTCCATTTAAAAGCGCCACAGCAGTGTGGTTTGGTTGGTAATTTCGCTGCCTTTTCATGTGTTGGAGGCAGAGGAGTCCTCCTCCATTAGGTAGTGTCGTCCTGTGATGTATGATGTATGCGCGGAAAGGCAATCTGATGTTTATTCATGACATTCAAGGCAATGCCTGGGCTAAGCCCTCTGATTTCCTTTTAAGGAACAAACTTTGCCAGATTGAGATTTCAGTTTAAAGGCACGCAGACCCGTCCTGCAGTGGGTCTCGCCCCTTGCGCTTGCCTTCTCTCCTTTTAATCTTTCCTCTCCTCTGATATTACTTCTGTCAGCTTTAATTTACTTGACCTCTAAGGGAAAAAAAAGATCACAGGTAGTTATTCCCCCCTCCCCACCCCCAATTCTCTTGGCTAGTTGAACCCTGCACACTGGTTATCCCCTGAGGACTTTGTCACTGATATATATATATATATATAAAAAATCTAGGCATTTAAAGAGGGTGAAAGAAAAGAATCTGCAGAAAAGCGGAGAAGTTGCTGTGGCCTTGTGATGCGTCCGTGCCACACATATTTAACTGGAGAGCCAGCTCCTCCTCAGTGACTGCTCTGTTTGGGTCCAAGAACTCAGTGCCAGTTCTCTACCGCCCCAGGCATACGTGTGTGTATGTGCGTGCACTGAGCTGTAATCAGTAACCACCCGCACAAACCAACAGCCCTGCCATCCTTAAAGCCGAATCTACAATAAAGTAAGTATAATTTGAAAAGCTCGTCCCTATTTGTCTTGTAAATGACTTTTTAATGATAATCAAGCCGCGTCCATCTATCACCATGCCACAAGTCCGCACTGCCCTTTGATGGGACTCCTCCTGTGAACAAATGGCATCTATTTATAACTGACGCACTGCAACAGCATAGCGTCATAATATTTAATGCAAAAACATGTGTTAGCAGAACACACAAATGTGTTGCGCATACAACATAAGCAGTGCTGACCCCTCTGCATATATGGGTGTGTCTGTGTATTTCTCTCCTATGCTTATGCTATCCATGCTAGTGTCCGTGTGGGTGTTTTTTTTTTACGTGTGGCATCACCACAGGGCTGGAGCGCCACCTGCCATGCGTAGCAGTTTTGCATAATTGCACCGCAAAAGAACAGCAACAGACGGACTGAGAGCAAGAGTGATCCCTATTGTTAAGCCTCCGTTTCTGCGCGTGTCATGAAAAATGGAGTTGAGAGTGAGTGAGTGAGTGAAAGAGAAATAGAAAGAGGGCATGGTGAGAGGGGGGTGTCTGTCTGCTCTGACCCTGTTTGTTTAGACTCCAGCCTGCTCTGCACACAGCATGATTCATGGAGGCTTTCTGACTGGCTCCGCTCGTGGTCCTCTGCACTGTCCCCTTCTACCTGAATGTGTTTGGTGTCAGTCGCTAGCTGATGTGGGGCCTGTTTTATTTTTTCAACTCTGGGGAAGACAGTTGGTGTGTCAGGGAGAGACATGTGGATTAGGAATCACTCTCCTTTGTGCTTAACATGTGTAATGCTACACTAATCAGCACGGGCTTCGCAGCCCTGGCCGCACACACTCACGCTGATATGATAAATAATGCAAATGTGGCCATCACCGCAAATGCCAGAGCGAGCACGGGAGCGAGGGAGAAAGAGAGATAGAGAAGAGGAGAAAGCGAGAGCGAGGGCTGGCGTAACCGACTGATTGTTGTGCTGTCAAATTGATTTGCATGAAAAAGGGCGTCCTAATTGCAACACTTAGCTGCAGCGTCCTGATAATACAGAACAGGATTACTGAAGGACACAGAGGCACTTCTTTTTTTTCTTTGAACATGAGTGATGGCTGTTTTGGAGTGGTGTGCCTTTCTCTTCATCTCTATAGTCTGTCCGTCCGTCTGTCCATCTGTCTGTCTGTTTGTGTATCTGTCTCGCTCTGCTTCTCCTTCAGTGTTTAACACAACCACGTCTTCCCTGTCTCGCTAGCCCAGTGTCTGTGTGTGTACATCCCTCTTACTCAGCCTGTCCTTTTCACTGCCCATATATTTATTAGCCATTCATCCCACAAATTGAGACACAGAGGATGTTAAGCAATGAGGATGTAAGAGGTATAGGTTTAAAAGTGTGTTTAGTTTGAGAGAGAGAGAGAGTGAGTGTGTGTGTGTGTGGAGGGGGGGACATGGGGGGTGTGGGCAGGCTCAGCCTTAGGCGAGTCTTCCTTTCTCTTCCTTTTCTTTCTTTAATAATAAATGATGGATGTTTCAAATTAGAAAACAGTGCTCAGAAAATCCAATTTAGTCTCGCACATTGGAAGGGGCATTAAAAAACAGAGTAGAGGAGAGGATTTCTGTAGCCGAAGCTTTTGTGCTTTAATGCTCACGAGGGGGAAGGGAGAGAGCAGTGTTTATTTGATTTAATGCATGGCGTGAAAAAGGCCACCGTGTTGCATTAACAAATCAGGCAAGATCTAGCAAATGAGTGTGTGTGTGTGTGTGTCTTATGGTGTCCTGCGTGGCTTTCCCTCACGGAACTCCCATTTCCACAGGCATGCGCCCTAATCAGAGCAGGATGTACCATGCAGGGCCAGGTCACCATCAGCCCTGGGGTGTGGGACACAGACTCAGAAAGAACAATCAGCATGATCAACCTTAATTAGCACGGGGCCATTGTCAGTGCTAATTAGTCGTGATCATAGTGGGCCCTATTTTTTTGTCCCTTCCGTCTCTTCCTGAGTGCGTGTCTGTTTAGTTCTCTTTCTCTTCCGCTCTCCTGTAGCATCTGTCCCCTGAAGCCAAATGAGGTGTATCTCCTCAGTTCTCTCTCATCACTCTTTTCCATCCTGCGGTTCATCACTTTCATGCATGCCCCTCCTCCTTCCTCTTCCTCCATCTCTCCATCACCCCCCCCCCCCCCCCCCAAATCTCCTCTCACTTTCCCAACCCTTGTTTCCTACCTCCCATCCTCCTGGTCATACGCCCCCTGGTAGTCCTGTCTTTGGGCCTGGAATTCAGCGGTCTAATGAAGCCAGCATGGACGCCGCACTTGAGCCAGGAGGAAGTCTGGCTTTCCACTCTTTGTACGCATTGGGTAATATCCCTGTGCACCACATTAAAAAATAAAAGGAAAAATGGGCATTCCTATTTAATGAACCATTTCCTCCGCGCCCGGGACACACACACTAGAAAAAAAAGGCAAATCCATAAAAATAGTTGAAATAAAGGGAATAAAAGCAGTGTAAGCTGTAAAAGGCACATTTCCTCTTTTTGTTCTTGTGGTGACTGCTCTAATGCTCGAGCATTCCCACCGAAAACGCCACTTAATTCCTCTGGCCAGAAAGTCAGGAAAAGTTGACCCAAACTCCCCTGTGTTCATAATCTGTAAAAGATTGAATGGATCTTTGGCTGCTCTTTTATGTCTCCCTGAAGGGACTTCATATAAGACTGGATGTGAAGAGGACTGAAGTTACAGTCTGCCTCCACCCCAAACTATCAAAGCACTGCGACTGTGTGTGTGCGCCAACAATACACACTTATGCACACACACACACACACACACACACACACACACACTCTCCTCACTGAGGTGTACAGTTCCTGCTATGTCTCTTCGGTTCATGATATGAGAACATATGGCTTGCACCAACACATCAGGCATCATCCTCTGTGCCCACATGATACCTCTGTCTAGTTCTTGACATGTTTTCACCACTGAAAACATTGTTTTTTACCTCAATAATACAAACAACTCCTTACGTCACACGTCACACACATTAAAACACAACACAACTGCAGCACCCCTCACATCACTGGTAGGACTCTACATCATTACGCTCCAGACATGTTTTACCAAGCCTTTTTCACAAGTCCAAAGTGACTTTCATGTTCAGATCCACAGCTGTGTGGATGTAAGGTGTTTCTCAGTCTGTTTTGTTTAGATTTCTTCTCAATTATTAATCTTGCCATTCAGCGTTCCATTGTGGACGGTGTTTTCTTTGCTCTCGCGATGGCAGGCAGAGGGCTGAAGGTTTGCCTTGGACAGGGGACAGGTCTGCTGAGTGCATGTTAGTTTTATTTACGTTGGGCTGTTATTTGTGATTTGAGCAGCACTGAAGTGGGCCTCAGGCCTGCTCTAACAGGGCTTAAGCAGCTACAGATGCATGGTGCTGGCTTCACAGGGCTCCTGTGTTTTGGTTGGCCTTTGCACTTGAATAGCAACTTACTACTTGAATATCTCACACACACACACACGCAGACACACACACACACACACACACACACACACACACACACACACACACACACACACACACAAAAATACTCAGATATGAGTTGTTTGATCCAATTAAATCTGTCATAGCCCTTTAAGGGGAAAATGCAATCGCAGCAGATTTTTGCCGGCAGAGGTCATTTTCCTAAACCTGCGCGTGCTCCTTGTCTCTTGTCTGCTCTGAGGAGACGTTTTGGCCTTTCTCTCAGGGTGACTGGCAGCCTGATGTAATTTGGTGGGATCAGGCTTTGCGGATGAGGATCTCTTGACAGGCTTGTAAATTTTGAGGCGCACATAATTTGGCCTAGTGACAGCGCTGTGCTCGGCTCTCGGCGTACTTCAGAGAGTAAGACATTCAGCAAGACTCTGCCTCTATTAAATCAGCCGTACATACTTAAACCATCGCTTCAGGTATCTGCTTCAACTGATCACAGTGCAGCATCTGCACTCTGCTAGAGGTTATAACTTTCAGTTGTTTATATTTATGGCTAAGATGTGAGTGATTGTGTGTGTTTCTCGGGGAAAAAAAACAAAAACAAGGAAAGATACTTCAGTCTAAGGACGCTATGTTGTGCTCTGCCCTATAGGCTGTTCAAGAATGAGGCACTGTACATCAGTAAAGGATAGAAGAGGGTGAGGTTGTTTGGGCTCTGTGGTGGAGCTCCAGCAGGGGCACTACAGCTTGTTGTAGAGAGCATAAGAAGGTTGAACTGGCTGTAGGAGAGTGAGGCACAGAGGAGATTGAGGGTATTAGGCTCAATGGTGCAGCTGCAGCAGGGGAACTACAGGCTGCCTGCTGCAGTAATGAGAGAGTGAGCTGTCAGAGGCGCGTGTGTAATGGCTCCCCTGCCAGCTGCCCAGTTCAGGCCCTGTGGGAGGAGGCACTGAAGAAGGCACACACTCAGTCTCTGACTGAGACACACACACACACACACACGCTCGCACACACACACACGCACATTCGCACACACACACACACACACACACACACACACACACACACACACACACACACATACACATTCTCTTGCCGCCCTGATCACAGACAGCGAAAGGCCTCTTGTTTCCCTCGGCTCCTGTCTCACTCATGCTCGTGCTCTGGAGGAGCTGTAGATACGGCATCTCCAAGGGTTGCTTCACACCTCCCTCCCTCAATACTACGCTCGCTCCCTTCCTCACTGGAGGTGCAAGGCCTTGCAGGAGGACGTTACTCTCCGCTGAATCAGGCTGTCTAAAGTGTCAGGCCCTCATGTCATGTTGCAGTCTATATCTTAATGGATCTCTGACAGGCCTGCCTTGCGTGAGTCGTAGGCTCTGCTCTACAGCTCTGTAGGGTTGTATCTTCAATGCCCTCTCTGTAATATCAGGCTCACACTTCATTTCAGTTCCTCCCTCCCTCATTTAAAATGAACATTAAATATGGAGGACAATGTAGAATCTTGGCACCATATTGTGCAAAGTAATTTATAAAGCCATTTAGGACTTAAACCTTCACAGTATAGTAACGATTTATAGATATTTATATGATTTGACAAGATCATGTTTACCTGTCCACAGTCAACACATTGTTTTTGTACTGTGAATGTTGTACAGCATAGTGGCTGCACACACACACATGCACGTGCGCACACACACAAGACTTCTGACAGATCAATCACAGCAAGACAAAAATGAAACAGTCCACTTTGTGTCCTCTCTCCTCACACCTCCATATAAACAGGTCTGTCTTTGCTGCTCTCCTGTTACGACAACCACCATGTAAGCCGTCCCTGCCACCGCTAATAACATCCTCTTCCCGGATTTAAAGGCGCATTATCATATTTGTGGATGATTGACAGTTGACCTTCATGCAAGTTTATAAAAGGCCTCTGAGACCGTGTAGGACACCTCGATCGCCTTGGCGACAGCGCATTAATACTAATCTGATAGAATTACCAGGAACCAATTAATCTGCGGCCTAGGCTGGGCAGCGGTTAAAGAGATAGTGTTACTCCTCTCTGTGTTGCTGCCGCCATTTATATGTGTATGAACAGACTGCTGGGCTGAGGAAGCGTCCTACAGACACATTCCCTCCTGCCTCGCCGCCAAGTGTGAGAGGCCACGGATTGAACGGCGGGAGAACACCGTGGGAACGTTTAGGTTGGGTTACACTGCCCCTGCTTGGCCTGAGCAGGAGTGCCAAGCTCAGCCCGCCTGCATAGCCTGCTCATTAGCGGGGCTGCAGAGACTAAGGAGGGGGAAACACTGAGCCAGTAGAAAAGGCCAGCGTTTAAGGGCAAATTAGCCCAGTGTGTGTACACTCCCAGCTCTGGTAGTTGACAGTCATATAGGGAGGGGAGCTGGAGGGGGTATAGACCAAATTACAGTATTGGGTCTCATGCATTTGGCGGCCACAGTGAGCCCACTGCATGACAACTTT
Source organism: Clupea harengus (assembly GCF_900700415.2). Taxonomy (NCBI): domain Eukaryota; kingdom Metazoa; phylum Chordata; class Actinopteri; order Clupeiformes; family Clupeidae; genus Clupea; species Clupea harengus. Next base: position 24,617,094 of record NC_045157.1, read on the forward strand.
TTATACAATTAGGCCATGGCAGTATTTTTACTCAAACTAATGAGCATGTTCATTTCGGTGGTTTCTGCATTAGCTGAGGTTTTTTGGGCCCTGTCGTCGCATACCGTAATTATGTCTAGTGACGCATTGCCATTGTTCCCACTGTCCCTTGTATTTTTGGAGATGGAGGGATGAACGGATCAAGTGTGGGATTTGTGAGGGCTCCCCTGAATGTAATGATATAGCCTGCTAAGGCCTGGAAACCTTAGCCTACTTTCCCATATCGGGAGCTCAGGCATCCCTAAGAGCCATTAATGTGCGCGTTAAACTGTTTAAGCTAGGAAAAGGGAATGGGGCTCCTGAAATAACTATGTGTTTGGCAGGGGAGAGACATGCACACATGCAAGTGGCTTTGCTTTGTGGATAGATGAATGAGCTAGATACCCTGGCACATTGTCACCTCCTGTCTTTTGTGTCAAAAGAGGACAGTCCACCCTGGCAATTTTGTGAACCGGCTAAATAAAGATGGATGTGTATGATCACAGGGCTTTCAGCGGAATGGTGGTTTCTTTTTAAAATATCAACACAGAGTTGAAAATGTTTTTCCCTCTATTACCGTCAAGATTTCTGTGTGGATGTTTTCAAACCATCTTGTGACCTACCTTTGTACCATAATTCTTTAATTAGTACTTAAGCAATGCAATCACATGGCGTTATTTTCATACCGCACCTAGAGATTAATCAAGGCTGCTTGGATTTAAAAAAAAGCACTGATTAGCTTTTAACCCTGGTGACTGGATGACCTCTAGTATTTAGCTTGAGAACAATTAAAATGATTGAGGCTCAAGCTCTGGTTACAATCAGCCATCTTCCAATCTTCTCTACCTCCTTGAACAGCACAAAACACTTATTATGCTTCCCGAATAGTTGTCAAGGCCCTTGTGTGTGCCAGCAGCTGCACCACAGCTCCCCCTCGTCCTCTCACAGTGCCCGTCTGTGGCCCCCTGCAGGCAGTGCCTGACTAGGCTGCTGGGGAAGCTGCAAGCCAGGCCTCTGGAGGACATGGCAATGCTCGGGCTTCTGATATCCTGACAAGGTCAAGTGCAGCTGGAGGGCTGAGTGACTCACTGCAGGAAGACAAGGCAAAAGCCCCCCCCCCCCCAAAAAAACACTTGTCTGTTCCCTCCCCAGTGTTCTTGCAGCCCCCCTGTCTGTTTGTTTGCCAAGTCTCAGAATTTCAGGGAATGCTGTACATCCGTTTTCAATCAGTGACTAATGCGTGCAGCCCAGCCAGCAGATGACACGATTAGCGTCGGGTTTTACGAGCGTTGTGTTGTTGTCGATTGTTTGGGATGTTTTTGCCGTCTCTGCCATGTAAAACCCCTTTTATAGCTTCCAGTCAGTCTGTAGTGGTTTATTGCTCCATATTTCACAGAGTCCCACGAGCCTGCTACAGTATGTTTGTTTTGTTTGATGTCATTTGTCAGAGAGGCATCAGGAAGGTGGGCTGTACCATTTTAAAGAAGCGTGTGGGGGTTGCCTCCATTTCCACTTTGACTCAGTCGTTAAAAAAAATCAGAGTAAAGGTACTAGAATGGTGTAGGATGGATTGAATAAGGTGAAGTGTGGTTGGTGATGATGGGAGCCTTGGGGGATGATTTTAATTTGCAGTCAGTCCTCTGTCCTCCAGACTTGAGTTTCTTTTTTGTTTTCTTTTCAAATGGAACACCAGGGATGTGTGCGATAATTAAACATTTTGAAAGTGGTTAGAGCAGAGGAAATGAGGGCTGTGTTTGCTCAGGGAGAGATAGCATTCCCAGACTGTAACAAGAGCACGGCGGCAGCGCCAAACAATATTGCTTTAGCGGTGGGTCTGCATAATGAAGCGAACCCTTATGCATATTAATGAAAGCACTCTGCATAATGTGTTCTCCATGCAACACTCTGCAGTCGGCAGACACCCCCTCGGCTCCGCTTTACCTTTCCTGTTCCAGAATGAAATAATTTACATCTGCATGCCTACATACAGACAATCTCAATTAAACCACCATGCCTCTTTTTCCCACCCATACCTGTGCACTCCTTATTGCCCTCCCACCAATCCATCCTCCCCCATCCTCAGGCTGTGTACCAATGGCCTACCCCTTTTCCACCCCTCCTACCCTTGCCACCCAAACACGAGTGGTTGTTTGAAAACATATGGCACAGGCTGTGCATGTGATGCCAAACGAGGTCCTCGTTACCTCTCCTCCTCCTCCTCCTTTTCCACTCTCCCTCCTCCTTCTTCGTGTGCTCGTGGAAGCTTTTGGAAGTACTACAGCGACATCTGCATGAATCGTGGTTCCAGAGCGCCAGTCTGATACCCAGCACCGCTGCTGCCGCCAACACTGCCGCGCTTCACTACCTCTGCCAACCCCACACCCGCCAGCCCACCCCACGGCTCTCATTACTGCCGTTTACACACAGGACTAATTGTGCATGTGTGGAGTTCACGGTCATTTGAATATCCTGCTATCACCCAAGGGTATTTGGCACACGAAAATGGGAGGTATGTGGGTAGGAACAAGGGGTGGAATTTTGGGGGGGCATTTGTGATTACAGATTGCTTTTGCATGGAGATAGATATTACCTTGAAATCATTGGTTTTTTTTGTTTGTTTGGTATTTTGAACGTTATTGTGGAGCTATACAGGTACTTTTTGTTTTTTTCTTTATTTCAATATGGCATTTTGTGCCCACCTTTTGGCTTATTTTATAGGATACACAAGAAAATGATGAGGCCTCTAAAATTCCCGTTCATATGATTTGCACACAAACACATAAAAATGGCTTTAATGGAACACTTCTTGTAAATCTTTTGAGCATATTTTGAAAGCTGTTACTTAAACTTTTTTTGGTAAAAAACACTGGTGTCAGACTTTGTTAATAATGCAGAGAATGGGTTTTGTACAGGCAAAACCAGCCCACTGGGAGTCTCACTCTCTCTTACAGTGCTGTTTCTGTACTCCTCAATTAATACTGCATGCGTGTGGCGTGGGAACCCACAATGGTACTCTTGTGTCCCTTACAAAATGGACAGTGTAACAGACAGAATGTGGGTAGCTTGGTGGGTGGGTGGGTTGGGTGTGGGTACAGACTCTGAATAAGAGACAAAGGATTAATCACCCCTAATGATTTAATACACGCAATCAGGGTCCTGGCAAGCATGCTAATTTGTGCATAAATTACACACGTCTGTTGCAGGGTCCAGGTAGGGGTGAAAAGCAGATTGGGAGGTGTTTTTTGTTTTGTCTTTCCCGATGAAAGCGGGCAAAGGCTGTTAGAGAATGCCCTCTGGCGTTTCCCACGGTTCTCCCCATGCCCCAGGGCTCCAGTCGCCCATTGGACAATCCTTCCTGCCAGCTTGTCTGTGATGCTACCCAAGCCTCATCCCATCAACCTGCAACACTGACCAGTAATGGGCATTGTAGACCAGGACATCCTCATTTCTTTGAAAAAACTAAAAAGCAAAAAATAAAAATACCTCCAGGATTCTTTTTGGATCATAGCATTGAAAACAATCCATTTGACCCAACCTGTAAAGTCATCACGGTGCCTAAAAACATAAATCTCCATTTAAATTGTGTCGCGTAATTAGCCATTTTACATTCTGTTAAAAAAATATCCCTGTGATTCTATGTGCATATGTACACACACACACACACACTCACACACACTCACACACACACACACACACACACACACACACACACACACACACACACACACACAGTCACATACAATATGTATATTCTTCCCTCCCAGATTGGAAGACGCTCAATTAATCCAAGTCTGAAAGGTTGAGCGCGCCCACGTATTTTTTTTTTTTTTTTAATTAACGTCGAATTAAAACGAATTGGCACGTTGGTGGAAAGAAGGCATGCAGCTTTGAAGATTGCCATCGCATAATGAGTTGCTCTTTTCTTTTTTTCACACTTTGTGCTCCTCCATTCCCGCTCCCCGCTCGCGCTGCTGCCGGTTGCCAGTGTGCCTTAGCGATTTAATGATATGCAAATGAAATATGCATAAAACCATTCTGCTGTATGATGATTAAGCACAGAGGACATTAGACAGTGCCCCGCCAGGGTCTCTCCTGTTGTCTCCTCACCATTCCGCTTCGCCCGCCAAACGACGCCACTGTAACAGAGATCAACATTAACAGTGCCGGAAGACTAATCATTTTAATAATGACGGTAATATCCAATCGGCAGAAATTAAATCCTAGAGCAGGGTTTCTGTTTTTTCTTCAATCCAGCATATTGTAAGATCCACATCCAAGGAAAGCAGTGGTCCTGGCTGCTGTAGTATGTGGCAAAAAGAGCTGGGAGAGGAGAGACAGACAAGGTTTTCCAGGGGAGGACTTGGAGAGACTAGCATTGCCGGAGCTTTTCTCTGCTTGTTTTCAAGTAGTGTAGTGTTATAACGCTGGCTGCTGGAGAAGGATGGAAAAATATATATATATCCTTTTCTTTTCTTTCTCTCCGTCCCCCCTTTCCCCCTGCTCTCTGCCAGCTCTTTTTTTCTTCGCTTTTTTGTAATCCATTTGTATAATGAAGACGTGGTACAATTAACATCCCCCGTGGAATTAAAATAAAAGGTAGATCATCCGACCCTCATTAACTCCAAACGATTATAATATCCACATGGTTTCCGCCGCCAAGGGTATGAAAAAAAAACCACAACAGGAATTGCGAATTAAATCGTTAACGGTATTTGTGATTAGCGCAGTTTCAAGCGACCAAAAAGCCAATGCCCAAAAAGATGCCACCATTTGCCCCAGCCCCATCCTCACTGGTGGCAGACTTGGCTCTGTCAACTTGGTGGTTATGCCAAGGCAGTGTAGGAAGCACAAAGATCTTATAATCCCTCCCTTTGGATGCCTTCTTCAATTATTCATATTCCTCAATCGTGCCCCCTTGTCCAGCACAAAATCCTACAAGACGAAAGGGGGTGCAGAAAGTTTGGGGTATACATACCCCTAACATCCTCCCCCGCTTTGGCTGCGCTAATTGCGCTTTAATTTATCCATTGCGCTTTCGTTAATGAAAACGAACCAAACAAACTGCCCATCTTACTCCATACTGTAGCGCCCGTCCCTGGCTCAGTGCCCAGTGCCAACTGATCTTACAGGAACCTACGGTGCAGTCCTTCGAACTCTGTAAGTGCTGTGACCCACGAAGTGCCCGGTACTCCTGCTTTGCATCTGCCTGATGATGGGAACCTCCAAAAAACTGGGTGAAGTATGGCGGTCTTTAGTTGGTTGGCAAGGAGATGGCGGAACACCCCCCATCACACATACACACCCCCAAAAACAAGGATAACAAAAAAGAAGGATGCTTAAAATGTTCCCACTGCCACCCCCATCCCCCCCAGCCCCATGTTTGGCAGAGTTTTAGGCGGATTGTATTGGGAGGGTACCGCCTCCCCAAAGTGTCTGCTGCCGTGGCTGTCCTGCTATTCCTCCTGTCTCCTGTGCCCCCTTCACCAAGGTCCAGCATGTCTGTCGTATTTGTGGCATCCCACATGCTTGTCTCCCATACTGGTGCAGGGGCTGTTGAGCCCACAGCCGAACCCATTCATCTCCTTGGTGATTGTTGTGAATGTAGATAAATCGCACATGCCTGCCAGCTTGCTTGCCCTTGTCTGGTACAGTTTTGCTCAGTGCTGAAGCGACTTTCTTGCTCTCTGAGAGTTGCTGCGTTTTACATTCTTGTTGATTTGTTAAGTCATTTTCTTCTTTGTCAGGAATTGGTTCTTGCTGAAATTTGGCGCATCTGAACAGATTTGTATTTAAACGGGAAACTTCTCTTTTCTAGCGTCTCACTCGACGATCATTAGCGATAATTACAAAAGAGGAAAAAAAACTTCAATTAATTTCCCTTCAGTCGGCTGATTATAATTTGCCGTCTCATTAGTATGCACACTCATGTTTGCTGATTCCCCCCCCCCCCCTCTCTTTGTGGCTTTAGTAAACAGCTGCTGTTGAGCCGTTGGCATAGTCCCCTAGGTCCTTTTCTTCCTCCTCCCTCTCTTGTATGCAGGCAGGCGATTGGCAGCGGCTGCGGCGGCAATGCTCATGGTAGACATTCCTCACCACAGAGGCTGGCAGACGGCTTGGCGAGGTGCTGTGCTGTTTGAGAAGATTGTGTTTTAGTTCAGGGGGGTTGGCACCCAGTTCACACCCCTCCCCTTCCCACATAACAGTTTGCTGCTTTTGTTTTGTTTTGTCTTGGGTGTGTGTGTGTGTGTTTGTCTTCGTTTTTGTTTGTAATCCATTCCGTCCTTCTTTTCTTCATCAAATCTGTCGCGCTAATTAACGGAACAAACTTTTGTCACTTTAATTAGTCTCCAGAAGCACATCACCATCTTTTGTCCCTCATTGTCTTTTATCTTTGCCAACCGACCCGCGACGGGCATGACGCGCCTCATCGTTGTGTGCCATCTCCATGTTCTCCTCTATCTTTCTGCGACAGATGCCACCCGATTGCTGCTGGCATACCGCTCGACAAACACGGGCGCCATGTAGCCTCTGCGTTGGCATTTTGCGGACGAAAGTGTCTTTTGCAGCTAATCTGTAAAGCGTCTGTTCCTCTTTTGGAAAGATAGCGATTTCTGTTGAACCCACCCCGCCATCCGTCTCTGGGTGTACCACAGCTGCCAGCCAGTGAGCAGGTTGGCATGGCGTCTGCTGACTAGCTGGCTGGCTGCCTGGCACAGGGATGGAGCTTGAGAAAAAAGAGAGGAGGGTAAGGAAAAACGAAAGAGGGGAGGTGCTTTCTCATGTCCCGCCCCTCATACCCTGCTGGCACCCTCAGGACAGTGCCACAACTCGAAGTTAAGCGATGCCTGATCTCATGCCTACTTCTGTTCCTTACTGGTCCCCAGAGGTAGCCCATTCTTTCTTGCTGCCCCTGGCATCCATTACGGTGCTATGGCCCCCCCTTGCCAACATCTTCTTGATTAAGAAAAAAAATAGTCCCGTTGCATCGTTTTCGTTGCGACCCGTTTCTTTCCGGCACCCCATCGCGTTGTGGGGCCAGTCGGTCCATCTGGACCGCGTTGATGTTGCCAAAGTACCACCCCATGCTATTATGAATCCTTCGAAGGTGTCTAGGAAATCTCCATCGGCAGATGTTCTCCTCGCGTCTCATGCGGATTTAAGTAGAGGGTGCGCTTTTGGCTCTAGAACTCTGTGCCCCCTCTCACGTAGCGAGGTCTTGGTTTGGGTTACATCTGCTCCTCCAAATAAAACAATGTTTAAAAAAAAAAAAAAAAGCAGCGCTGCCAAAAGCAACCAAATGGCGCGGCACCCCCCCTCGTCTCACTGCTACATCTAGCTGCTTACCCTTGAGAATGCACGTCAGTCCGCCTTGGCGCTACCACTGAATGGATGGCACTGTGCCAGCTTCTCACTGCCATCATCTGCATTCGCAGCTTGTTTCTCTCCTGCTCACCCACCCCCCTCTTCGCTCTCTCCACGTACCCTCCCCTTTGCCTCTTTCTTCCTTCCTTCCTCCACCAAGCCCCCCCATCCTACCCCGCCCTTACCCACCCTTTTTTTTTGTTCTATAAGCTTGACTTTAATTAACGTACGGGTTAATTGATTCCCAAAGCTGATGAATTGCTCTCAACACCCCTCACAGGCTGGCTACCTCTTCTGCTGTTGTCTGCTCGCCCTCCCTCTTGCCCGCTTGTCTGCCTGCCCGCCCTGCGCACCCCCTGAGCTTGGCACCGCCTGAGCCTCCACGTAACTTGTGGTGCTGTCAAAGAAGCCAGCCGCCAGCTCCTCTGGTGTGGTGCTATAGACCTGAGTTAGAGCTGCGAAAGATCTCAAGCTGCTTATTGGACTACAGCTGACTACAGTTGACGTTGTGCTGTCTGATCCCTATGCAGGATCTTGCAATGGCATTTTGTTATAAATAATCAAAGTCCTCCTGCAACCTCCTCCCACCCCCTTTCCTGTCTTACCCTTCTCCTCCCTCTTTCACCCTCCCAACCTTACCCTCCCTCTCACTCACTCTCTGCCTCTTCGCTCCTCTTGTTCTGACTGTAAACTACACATTCACAGCTCCCACCAACTCACATTCTAAGCTATTCTATTTAGGTGTTTTAAACCAGTCTGATTTCTTTCCCATCAATTTGACTGAAGTTCCTGTCTTTTTTTCAATCTATGTAAAAAAGTTATAAAGAGGATTTACGAGATCGCAATCATAATTATCATTTCGGAAACACTTTGTGTACTGGGTCTGTGTATTAATTGTCTTTTTTCACATGTCATTAGCCATCACTGCAAATGCTAGCTGTGAATTAGCCTGAATTAGCTGTGTCTGTCATAGTTGATTAAATGATTATCTTGGCCATGCCGCTTTCTTTCTTTCATTTTCTCATTCGCTTGGTGACAAATGGAGGAGACAAGGTTAAAAGCGGAAGATAGAGGAGCTTTTAATTATTTAATAACAGGCATTATTCCCCACCCCCTTGCATCTGCTCACCGGTCTTAATTAGTCCGACTGCAGCACACACTAAGAGGCAAGGTAGCACAGACTCATTAAGGGCGAGGAGCTTGTGCACACCCACTCACACAGCCTACATCCGCAAACACGCGTGCACCTCGTTCTTTCTTATCGCTTCCGATTGGTGTCATGCTATTCAGTTCCCCTATTTCCTTGTTAGTTTCTCTCTTTTTGAGTTTGTCTTGGCAGTTTTAGCTGAATGCAATCCTGACGCTTTTCATACCTATTCTCTGTAGCCGACACAGATAGCTAGATAGGCTCGCCTGTTCTGTGGGGTTGCCGTAGCAAGCGATTGGTGCTGGTGGGACATGGTGCTGGCACACTGCTTATTGGGTCTGAATGCGGCATTCTCCCCTCTTTCTCACCCTTTTTGTTTTTTTTCTCCATTATTAAATAAAAAGGAGGCATGAGGCAACTGAGGCAACAAGAGGAATCCATTATGCAAATCGCCTCACTATTTGCATAATGTCTTATGCCAGGAATATGCAAATGAAGCGTATAATTTATGAGTGCCTGCGTCTGTCTCCGAGTGTTCCCATAACTTACAAAGAGATTTTTTTTTCTCTTGCTCTCTCTCTTCTCTGCCTTTCTCACTCTCTCTCTCTTCCTCTCTAAGCTGGCACAGACGACACACTTACACACACGCAGCACACGCGCGCACAGACGCGCACAGACACACACACACACACACACACTATACCCATACAAAACAAGCACGCTGCATATTCTCATAAGGGGTTGGTGTCGTCATTGGGTGGGAAAAACTTGGCAGTTGTGGGGTAGGGTGGGGGCAGGAGAAGTGGGAGTTGTAAGAGAGGGGGCACATTAATCCACCCCACAAAGGAGCTATAGAAGAAGCTAATTTTCTAAAACAACAGCGAAACGAATAAATTAAGAAGCACGCTTAAGCCGGGTGTGTGAAAGTGGGGGATTTTAATGCAAATGGTTTTTTTTTGTTTTCTATTCTCTTTTTTTTCCTAGGGGTGGGTAAGGTCTGACTCCATCGCCACCTTCAACTCCGCACTTGCCCACCCAGTCTAGTCTTTGCCCGTCTAGGGAGTGGGTACGTTTTTCCTCTGTGGAGGCAGCATGGTGCTGGCTGCAAGAAGGGGAGAGAGAGCGAGCAGGCACACAACGAGAGTGGGAGATCTACAACCAGCGAAGAGCAGATTGATCTTAAGGTGTGTGAAAGTGTATGTGTGTGTGAGTGTGTATGCATGCCAGGCGGAGTCAACGCTGTCGTGCACGCAGGACTACCACAGCAAAGAGACTTGCTAGTGCACCCTACCCTACCCAGCTTGGCATCTCGTGGCTGCCCCAAGGAGTATCAGGAGGACCACTTGCTCTCGTCCTGCCTCTGCCTGCTTCGTCTACTCCCTGGCTAAGTCTCATCCGCTTCTGCCACCCCGGAGATGCCTTTGTGTTTTCCCGTCTCTTTGTATCACTGGCCTGGTTTGCATACTTGATCTCTGGCTAATGTCTGTCAGCGACACTTTGTTTGGAAGTAGAAGACGAAGCAGAATTTCTTATAAGGAGAGAGGAAATGGATACCCACATCGCTAACTGCACTCTGAAGACCCAGGATTGGCATAGCGACACAGAATAGTTTTTGCAGCATGTTCTTTTTTTCTGCCCCTGAGGCCTCCTCTAGGAAAAGAGCACCCCTTTTTTGCCCTGTGTGGTCTTCTATCTTCCTGGATATCTGCTTCTGTGTTTCTCTTAAATCTTTTGTCTTTGGGGGGAAAATACGGTGTCTTCAGAGAAAGAAGTGGTTAGCCTGTTTCTTCTGTACATCTTTTGCGCCAATGTCCCCCATCGTGTACTAGTATCTCCCAATTCGATGGTGGTGCCTCTTGGCACAGGAGCTGGCACTGTCCACTTAACTGTGTGCAGGTGTTTTATAACTGTGTGAGAGAGATATGGGGTGAGGCTTGGGCTTTCAGGCTGTCTCCTCTGGACTCACTGCTTGGGAACAGTACTTCATAGCTAAGGTGTATCGGTATGTCGGACTCTCCGCAACGGACTCTTCGCAGTGTGAAAAGTCATGAGAACTGGCTGCCGCACTCTGGCGTTTGCTGCAGAGGCTACTACATCCTGAGTTCCCGTGGCAACCGCTGTTAATTAACATTCAGAGATCCTTATCTGCTTCCTTTTAATTCATCGCATTGCTCTGATTAATTTCTTTTGTTCGCATTTTTTGCAAATCAGCGGAGCGAAATGTGAGGTTTTATTTAGGGAATTTTTAATTAAGATTGTTTTTTTTCCCCTCCATATCCGTTAAGCTGTCGTTTTAAGTATGCAGCACGACATCTAATAATTTGCATGCATGCTAATGAGTGGTTAAATGCAGTCCTGTGAATATGCATAAAGGTGACGGATGGCAGGCACATGCGGTTAATTGTGAGAAATTATTTTTATCTGCGTGAATGAGATCATGTTTGGAAGTGTAAAACTGAAATAATTTTGAAAGTGTGATTCAGGTCAGAGTTGAACTGGTAAAGAAAATGTGTCTGTTCAATGAAATGACTGATGTTTACCAAAGATATGGATGAAATTGCATGAAGTGTTCGTACTGTTCTTAATTATGCTGCTGTAATTTACTGGCGCACTGTGTGTGTATCACATCCTGCTGTGGGAATTGATCTTTTCATGTTCCATTTGTCAATGAACCAAAGTGAAGATTTTGTCTCTGGACTGCTAAGGGAGAATAAAACCTCATGATACCTCATCAGGTTTTTGGGGTGAATTTCATTATTTGCCAGATAAGGCAAAAAGAAAAGTGACTTTACGTTGGTGTGAACTTGATTGAGGGTTCTAATGCAACACAACAAAGGCCTTTGTTAGCTGACTCACAATGGATCATTTCTTAAACTAGTTGCCTAGTAGTAGGCTGAGGTTTTGATTGTTGCCGTGTTTTCAAACCATGATAAAAATGGGCCAAATTGCAGATAAAGACGTTAGAGAACAATGTTTTAGTAATTTCTTACATTATGCATACAAATCCAAACATTTTATATGAAAATGTATGTTTTCGCTGCAAACAGTCAGCATTGTAGTAGTTCAGGCACATGGGGCCACGACGTCCTTAGTGAATCTAAAGCTAGGCTATTGACTGTAAAAGGTTAAAAATGTGTTTCTGGCAAAATGGAAAACCAAACAACTTTTAAAAGTGCCCTCTGATGCTGTGCGTCTAAAAGCTCTATTTTTCTGGTTAAAAAACTGCCTGAGTGAAAGTTGGTAGGCTTTGACGTGAGCTAAAAATAGAAAGTAACTTTGTGACATAGCAAAGCACTTTGTCTTTTTTGAATGTAACTTGACTTAACTATATTTATTTGTTATTTGTGATCCATACCAATATATTCGTTTTTGACATTTGTCTTGTCTTTAACTCTTCAGTGGTGGACATAGTGCTTATTGTAACTAATGAGTAGACACTAATGAAAATGCATGCACAGCCTCACGTAAGATGAGAAGAGCCTCTGAGTACTTTACTTCTCCTTAGTGGTGTTATGTGGGGGGGTTCATTTGTTAAGTTAATTAGATCACACTTCGGTATAGATTCTGTGCAATTTGGTCATCTTAGTCAATGGCAGTTTGAGTTTAAAGCTCGCTCTCCCTCAAACCAGAAATGGGCTTGAATAACAATAGGATGTGAAATTACAATTAGGCCTAGTGAGTGTAATGAGTGGGAGTTTGTAAGTATTGAGTGGGAGAGAAATGCTGTTTATTTTGCAGTGAACCTCAACCTGTATGTGTTGCATACAAACAATGTACCTTGTGCTTCCTTACACAGTGCTTATTGTGTAGTTCTACACCCTGTGAAGAGCATGTGAATATTTTGTTCGCTCTCCTCACTCTTTCATAAAGGCATAGCCTTGCCCTCCTCTGCCTACCTCATCACCACAAAACCAAGTTTAAGTGCTTCTTGTTCAAGTGACCCTTAAGAAAAACCTTTGGGATTTTATAACTTACTCCTACTATTGAGAATGACTCACTGTGCTCTCTGGATTTGTATTCAATGCCAAATTTTGAATCCCATTTAAAAAAAATATTATTCATAATTTTAATCTCAAAGAAGCAACCTATGATCCAGGTAGGTTTGGTATAATTTCGTGAAGTTTGGCTTGAAAGAGACCTCCACTCACAGCCATGTTGGGTCTCGGCCTATTTTATCTTGCGCACCTCCCTTTATGTTCCTGTGCTCCCCATTGACCTCCAAATGGGTGTAGTATAGTAAGTATTTCTGTCAGTGTTGGGGCATTTCCACAACTATGGTTTATTTGCTCTGGTCGTTTAGTGCAGAGTTCACCTGGTAGTTGGGTCAGATCAGGGTCGGATCACGTTCCCACCACAAACAAACCACTCTAGAGTTAGTTTAGGACCATGACCACCTCCTCTCAAGGGTCTTGTGCGGCTGTTTTGTTCTGCACCCGAGTGCTATTACTGTGTTCACACCTGCCCAATAGAATCGCACCGAGGGGGAAAATTTTTATTTGACTAAAAAACGCAGATGTGAAGACATAAAATGGCAGTCATTTTCTGTCAGCATTGATGTTTTTGTTTTGGCATGCTGAATAGGAGCTCCTAAAAATCACATATTTACAAATAGCCATGAATAATGTGATGGCCTTGAATAATGCTAACCTATAAATGCCAGACTGGCCATCATACAGAACCATTGCTCAACCAGTATTCTGATTTGCTGGTAGTTCTTGTATTTCTATGTATGATTGTAAGTGAGCTGCTGCTAGTGTATTTGTTGACAAGCTGAAGGATATGGAACAGGCAAAACAACGGTAGAAGCTGAAGAAACATTTTGACTGACAAGGTAGAGAAATATTACAGGATTTTACACAAATATGACTGCATAGTTTTATTTATTGTGACATCAGAGTAAAATGTTTACATAGCCAAAAGAATAAAAAAAAAAAAGTAATTTTAGATTTGCTGAAATACTGCTCACGTTTTCAGCCTTATATACATTGTTTTCTAAGTGTTTGAATGTCGAATATATAATCTAATATAATGCTGTTGGCATGCAGATATGTGCTTAACATACATTGGACAGTGTAATTTATTACAAGCTAGCTGAGCTAGGTTTTCAAGGTTGCAAACTTCCAAGGCTTATTTGGCGTGAGATTGACGAAGACTGATCAAACTTTTTGGCGTGAGGTGAATTTATTTGGATGCTAGCCTGAGACAGGCCTGAGGTCTATGACTTTGGACATCTGGAAAAACTACATATCTCCGTTGATGGAGATAATTTCCAAACACTGTTAATGACTTAAGAATATAATAACCAAGTGCCTTGTATTATTAATTACCTTATATGAATCATGTACCTATGTAAGCAGGAACATGGCTTTTCTGTGTTTCTGCATGTGTGTAACTTAGAATATTAGGTGCCACTTAGTCTGCATATGTACAAGAGCATGTTTAGACCAGTCGAACTGTGCTTCTTCCGACCTTGCAAAACTTCCATCCTTGCGTCGGACGTCAGAAATCCACCACGTGGTTTTCTCTGCTGAACGCTAAACTTCTGTCTATATAAACCTTGTGCGATGTGTTTAATATTGCTTCACTTTCAGTCTTGTGCTGGGAGTGAGCCTGATTGCAATTGTTGTTTGTCTAATAAATATACTTATATGCAGCTCCGGAGTCCTGAGGTAACTAGGGTGAATTTTCCCCTAACATCCGTGAGACAGGGATGACACTGAAAAGGTTACAGCCCATGTCGTATTCTTTCATAAATAACATTGGCAGGGATGTTTATGATGAAAAACGAGCGAGTTGACAACTATCCTAACACAGCCAAACATCAAGTAAGCGCAGCACAAGACATACCAAGACAGCCAATAAGTTATTACTGACTACTTCAACAGAAAGATGGCCAGCTCGGCATCTGACTTCTTTTTTAGCTCTCACCAAAGAGTAAAAGCCAGTCCGAGAGTGAGTCTTGTTTTCGGTCTCTTGCTCGGTTACTCTCTCTCTTTCTCTTTCTCTTCCTCTGACAATTGTCTTTTTCGTTTCTTCGTTGCTTCTGCCATGATGTCCATACAGAGAATGCTGCACTAGCTTCTTATAGCTAGTAGATGGGTCTAGTTGTTGCATGAGATGGTGCCATAATGCATTACGTAGTTCTCGTGAGAGGCCTCGCGCCCCGTCCACCAAAGTTACTTAGTATAATACCAGGCGTACCTGGCACGCTGTGGCAGTGGCACAGATGCCATTCTCCGTATTATAAGTTGATGTACTGCCAAAATAATTTTTAAGCTGTTATTTTAAGGTAAAATTGTTACATAAAGTTGCTTTAAAGCCTCCATTTTGTCTTGTATAAAATCCTTCTCATTCTGTCTTGAATAATTCTCCAATAATCTTCGGCTTCTTTTCTGACTTTGGTGAACCACAGTGGAGGGTTGCCGCAGTATTCATGCTAGGCCTGGAGGACTTGTGATTCTGGCCTTGCCTTAGCCTGATAAAGCCCAAACACTTATCACACATGATTGATTTGTTTATTCCTCGTGAACTGGCCCACTCATCATGTGTCTTATCCCTGACTGCAAGCACTGATGTGTTTTTTTCTCTTCCTCTCTCTCCCTGTTTCTCTTTCTCTGTCTCCCTCTTTCTCCTTCCCTCTCCCTTCAATCTCCCTGTCTTTCTATCTCTGTAGGCCTACCAAACTTTTTTGAAATTTATTCTGTGACTATAGATATATTCAGTCACTGTAAAAATGACAATAAACAGTCATCACTCTTCTAGCCACCTTGATGCTTGATATGCTGATAAGGCCATGGTCCTTGGGAGCTCAATTTCTCACGGTGAAGAGTGGAGCTCTGCTAGTCATTGCTCTTGATAAGGGCAGCTTTGGCATTGCACAGCCCCGGCGACCCCTAAGGTTTACTGTCTCTGGCAAGAACAAACACACACATGAATACAAAGTCTGAGTAAACTAGTCTAACTAAAAGGACATTATGGTTAAATATGGTTGTTAAATCTGTTAGAAGTGATAATGTGTGAGGGTGTCGACTTCAGTCAAAGATTATGAAATCACCATCAAGAAAAACATATTTAACATGCTGTGTACATACTCAAACTGGTAGATGATGAATCTGAGTGCTTGGTTTAACCTAATTCTCCTTTGTGCTTCAATTCCTAGTGTGTAGATAATCAAGAGAAGAACATGGAGGCGTCTCCGCTGCCTTTGCTTCAGCAGCTTCGAGACATGGCTCTGTCTCATCAGGAGATCCAAACTAAAGTGAGTAGCACAAAACACTTAACCGTGCATAAACACATTATGTGTTTGATGCATTCTCATGTGTTTGATGCATTCATGACATTGATAAGATGTGGCAAAGTCTACCTCTGGTATAGAATGCTGCAATAGGGTATCGGAGTCGACCGGATGTTTATAGTTTTTAGTGTTAGCATTTTAACACTTCCGGGTTCCAAAGAAAAAATACCTATGGAAAAATGAATGGGTTTTTGCAAAATCGGCAAAAATAAGGTGTGAGCGAAACAACGCCAGTAGAAAACCTAGGCAAATGGTTTGGTGAGTTAAAATGTGGTTATCAGTTGGTCTTTTGCATCAAACTGTTGTTTTGTCTCGTAAATGTAAAGACGTTGCTATGAAGATGCTAAAGCAGAAGAAGAATGGACTACAATGTGTCACTTGTCTCAGGCAACACGAAGGACTCTAGAGTGGTATCCATGGTAACAGACAACTCTTAACTCACACCCTGCGGTTTCTTATGAAACTTAATGTTACAGCTCTTAAAGCACCTAAAACATCTTCTTTGTATTTGTTCAAATCCTTAGGTAATCGATGTGTTTACTTAAGATGACTTAAAGAGTGTTGTGAGAACACTTGCAATCCCTGCTCACCTTGTGAAATTGGTGACGCAATAAGTGACTTTATCTCTTATTTTTTGCTGGTAGCAGAGGGATAGCAATAGACATATTTTTACACGGGACGTGCACAAATGCTAATCTGTCGCATACAAAATGATGAAAGTCACTCCCAAACTCTATTGACAATACATTTCCTCCCATAGAAAAATGGTATACTACATAAATAGCCCTTCATAGGTCACTGCATTCATAATTTCACGAAGTAGCCTAGAATCAGTGGCACACCCATCTGGATGTGTGTGCCCTCATTCTCACCACCACTTGTATTTAGCATGTTCACCATGTGGATGACACACACACATACACACACACATATGCGACACTCAGTTTCCTGCATGTGTGGTGAATCCAGAGATGCACGGTTGCCCTGAGGGAGCCCAACGCTTGGTTAGGCAGTTATGTTAAGTACACGCATGCCATAAACACCAGCATAAACGGGCCAGCTGAATAATTCACATGGGGTGGGGGTAATTAACAGCAGCTTGTATGCCTTTCCATAATTCATCTGAGTGAAATTGCTAAGCATCTCTGCCTAGTAAACAGCGCCGTTGCATGATGGGACAAGGGGCGAGACGACATGATGGTTGCACCCAGGCTGTCCGTATTGTTTCATTTAGCCTGGAGGCAGCTGAATGGGTGAGAAAAGGGTAGTGGAGCACATGTCTGTTGGAATGCACCCACGTATTCACAGACCACCAGCATGTGTGGTCAGTGCTTTCAGTGAATTGCTGTTCCCAGTTCCAAAGCCAATTGGCCTGACATAGCTTTGACAAGAGTGTATCGAGACGATATTGTGCTGTAGTTCTAAAAGCCGTTGCTAAAGTTAAATACAAACTTTTAAGAGTGGTGAGTCCTGAGAAGGTCATGCATTTGAACATGGTATGGTTGGGCACAGCATGACTTAATACCAATTGATTTTTGCATTAAGATATAAGGACCATAATTTATGATTATCTGATGATGTTTAATTTTTAAAAAGTGCTAAAGCTGATGGTAATTTGGCTAAGAGTCTCAATTAGTGCATGATAGATGCGCTGAGCCATGGGTTCAGACTTGTAGGCAGCAGAAGATGATGGGGCATTAGAGTGGCCATCGATTGGGCATATTTAAAATGGGGCCCAAACTAAGGAAAAGGCTTAAAATTGCACAGCTAATTAGTCAGTTGTCAATAATTTATGCGAAGATTTATGCCACAAGACCGAAACCTCAGGCTGCCCCGCTTGATTGAAAAGACCGGTTATCTTGAACCCAAATCTGTGCAAACTCTCCCTATATTTTTTCCCCCTCTTTTAGAACGGAGGTGAGTGAATTAAAGTGGCTGAGCTCTTTAAGATGAGGGAGAATCATTAGTCTAAGCAGTCAGTCTGTGTCATCAGTCACAGACTGCTATAATAGACTGTCAAAGTAGCTCGGTTGTGTTGTGCTGTGATAACTGGAATGGACACACATACTCCCACACGAGGACAGATGAACACAAATACTTCATGGGCACACACACACACACACACACACACACACACACACACACACTACATGGAAACACAATCAACACACACCAATGCCCTCCCACGCTCTCATATAACATAAAAAGTATACAGAGACCTCTCTCTTCCTCTGCTGCTGTGACAGTAGTGCTGTGCGTGCATGCATGTGTGTGTGTATGCGTGTGCATATGCGTGCGCGTGTGTGTGAGATGCAAGCTGTCTGGTTGCTCTATGGTCGGAGCGAGCCTCTGAGCTGAACTTCGGTTCCTCCCCCGCAGGCCTGAGACACAGGAAGTGCTTCCCAGCGCTGTTTTAAAGGTCGCAGGGGCTGCACCTCCCCCCTCCCGCCATGACATGTGATTGGCAAAGGTGGGAGCTCCTTTCTTTGTGTGTGCTAGCAGGGCAAATCGTCTGGCGCCGCTTCAAAGGCCTGTCTCAACACCAGGCACTCTGCTGGGGTGAGGGTCCTCCCAAGGTTCCCCTCCAACATGGCACCACTCCAGCCTTCTCCATGCAGACCGCTCCTCTTAGACCTCTCTCTCTCTCTCTCTCTCTCTCTCTCTTTCTCTTTCTCTCTCTCTCTCTCTCTCTCTCTCTCTCTCTTCTGCTCATCACAAGCCTTTTCTATTCACTCTGTCTGATAGCAGATCTCTTTAATATTCATGCATGTCTCTATGATCAGAGTTGCATGATGCATCAGGATGCATGGTCAGGTGTAGCAATGTCCCCCCCCCCCCCCCCTCTGTACTTTACTTTACCTTATGTTTGTTTATTGAGTGGTGACTCACTGCTCTGGTTCTTGTCTGTGTTATCATGCCTGTGCTCAGGGGTCCGGGGTGCCCCGTGGCCATCATCCCAGCCGGCCCCCTCCTCTCACCCCATCCTGCCGCATTGTGTGCGGTGTGCTCCGGCGGCTAAAGGCGCTCGTTAAACGCCATAACTTACATCACGTTTGAAGCTAATGGGAGGAATACTGGCTGCAGTGAAAAATGAATTACATTTTTTTTTCCTGCCTCCCTCTCCCCAGCTGCCCTTCTAACCCGCAGCGTAATATAGCAGCGGGGAGAGTATGCATTACAGATCCGAGACATTAGAATTTATCTGTGCTGCGGTGACGCTGACTGATGCATTTGAAAATAATGTACTAGAGCCGAGCATTACAGAGACCCCGTAACTAATGGACAGCTCTCGCCCGTGGCCGCTACTGTATATCATTCAGCTAGCCCTACCTCGTCAAACCCCACAGTCCTCTGCAGGGCTCCCGCCCACACCTCCAGCTCACAGGCCAGGCAGCCATGCCACTCTCTCTTTCTGACTACTTTGTTCTCTCTTTCCTTCACACAATCTCCATCACTCTTTCCTTTTTTCTCTCCTTCACACACGCTCTCTCATTTCACTCGTCTCACAAAATGTAATCCTCTCTCTCTCTCACACTCTCTCTCCAGTCATCTCTCCGTCTACCACCACACCCCCCTCCCGCAATCGTATTCTCTCTCTTGTCCTTTCCTCCACTTTCTCTCTTTCCACTCAGTCTTCCCAGGGTAATTGGTGATTGCGGTCTTGCTTTCCGCAGTACAGTAAGGAATTTGACAGCTAGAAACATACCCTTGAACTATAATGCATGGTCCGTGCAATGCATACATCTTAGGATGCACTTGGGTCCTTGGCATCACCTTGAGACGAGCTCAGCAGATATATTCCGATTGCTCGGCGTGGAAATGTTTCAACCCTACTGAATATGTGCATTTACTATGTCCAGTCACTGCTGATATCGGTCTGAGATAGACACTGTTTTAGTAAAACTAAAACAGAACCATATTATTCAACACAAGTGACCCTGCGCACGCACGAACACACACACAAACACATACAAACACATACATACACATACAAACACATACAAACACATACAAACACATACAAACACATACAAACACATACACACACATACACACACATACATACACACACACATACACACACACACACACACACACACACACACACACACACACATGCTCTAAGGATGGTATGGGAGCATAAAACATAGTCCACCAAATTTGTGATTACCACCAAGGTTATTGCTTTGTCCTGCTATATAAAACTAAAATAGAATTGCAAATATACATAGCCATCAATAACATACAAGTATTCGGGCATAGTAAGACAAAAAAAACCTTATAATTCTTGGCTCAAAAAACTCCTTTTACATCCTCTAGTTTTCCTCAGTCCCTCAGCCTATTTTTCTTTATTGCTGTTTATCTCTAATAACTGTGGCTAGACAGTAGCCACGGCCGGCTCTTTAAGCCAAATCAGGCCAAAGAAAGGAGGCGGCTGGAAAAAGCGCAGCGAAAGGCCAAATGAATTCCATCCGCAGAAGGGTCCGAGAGACAGAAAGTGCATAGCAATGCTCTTTCCCCCAGCAGGCAGTGGGAGATAGGATGCTAATGAGATCATAAGAGAGGAGGAGAGGCCAGACCACCGGGAGCAGCAGAGAGGTTTTCCTGTACATTGCAACAAAAGGGGCAAGAGAGTGAAGGGGAAAGAACGAAAGGAAAGAAGGAAGAAAAGTGTCTGAAAAAATAATGACGTCTGCTTAGAAATGCATCAGTGATCACAGACGGATGGTCAGCTTTTTTTCTTGGATATGATATTCTGTGGTACTGCTTTAGCTGGCCAGGGAAGACCAGAGAGAGAAAGAACATGAATGAGAAATGATTGAGAAATTGTGCGAATAGGAAGGGCCTCGCAGCCTCCCATTCCCTCTGTCAAGGTGAATGTGAGCGAGAGAGAGGAAATGGAGGCTCCTGCCACCTTTGCTTTCCGTTTGCGCTTAGTCTTTGCGTGCGGCTGCAGTAATATGAGCCCTTCCTGTTACTAGTAGTTCTCTTTGCATGCCCTTGCCCTCAACAAAGAGGCCCAGGTACAGCCCAGCATAACAGCATAGCACCACATTCCTTCTCCCACTCATCACTGAATATGATGAAAAGAGCCATAATATATGCTCTGCTCTCTCTCTCTCTCTCTCTCTCTCTCTCTCTTGTTCTTTCTCTTTTCCACCCTGTCTCTCTCGCTCTCTCAACTCTCATCCTAATCGGAAATTCATTGAATAACTAATGAAATAAAAGTTGGATGAAGAATGCTGTTTTTTGTATAACAAATCAAGGAAGTGCATTGCTGGTTTCATAAAGCTCCAGTGAAACCCTGAGTGAATCACATCTCTATTATTAAAATATAATTTAAGTATAATGCGGTGGGTAATTGGAAAATGAATGTAGGGACAGGAGTTATAGCCACATCTTTCATGGTCAGGTTTTATACTGAATTTAGCAGTCAGTCCACCAGCCTTGCCTGCATATGAGAAATGGTTGACAGGGACATTGTATCAGTCTGCTCTCCATGTAGTGGAGTACTGATCCAGATCATTGGTTTTATTACTTTACAGGTGGGCATTCAGCCGATACATGTAGCTTTGAAACTGTTGTGCGTGCAGTTTTTTATATATATGGTCCCATGATTCAGTTTTCTTAAATGTCAATCTATTGACCATCACTTTTCCAGTATCAATAATGCATGGGGAATCTGTTGATAAGGTTTTAATTTTTAGATCTTAATTTCATTTGATTGGATTGCTAATCCCTCATAAATAAACATGCTCGTAGAGTAGAGTGCTGTTCATTTGTGGTTATTGCTTTATTGATTGCCATTAATAGTTGAAAAGGGCATGGCTTTGAGCAAAAATCCAGATTGAATGAAGGGGGCACCTCTCTCTCTTTCTTTCTCTCTCTCTCGTTCTGTCTACCCTATTTTCAGATTTGTTTCTTCTTCCACAATTAATTGGAATTCAAGAAGCTTAGTCTTGTGTATCTATATCTTTTCTTCTTTACCTCATTCTCCATTGAGCAGCAACACAAAGACTACCAGTTAGACCTGTGGTCGTGGTAATGTGGTTCCAGACAGTGTAAATGTAGCCCTGAACCCCAGAGCAGATAGTGTCAGTTACCTTCCTAAATAAGCTCCCCCTAGATTAATGCAGGTGTGAATCAATGTGAAGAGGCCTGGTAATGGGCCTGTGTGAAAGGGTTTACTGGGAATGGTTTTAAACGGGGAAAGCGGTGAAGTGGCTGCAGGACGGCGATCGGATAACAACGCCATGTTAAAAGGTTGACTGCACTGGCTTTTTGCGTTGGGGCCCGTGAGCGGACATCCCAATTTTTGGTAATCCCCCACCGCCCCATTGTCTGGTGAAGTGTGCGTGCGTGTTCAGCACATATTCATTAAGGGTCCACTAGAGGACTTTTTTTTTTTTGTATTATTATTATTATTTCCTTTTTATTTATTTTTTTCCCCCGTGTTTTTTTTTTCAGTTGGGCTATCATTCCTAATTCACCCAAACTACTGCCGTTGCATCGGCTTGATTCAGGCTGTTCACAGTGTGTCGGAGTGGCTTTTTTTGCAGTAAATAACCCACGTCTCAATGTCAATGCATTATCGAAATTGTACTGGATATATTTCCCCCCCCCCCCCCCCCGAAAACAGCCTCAGCACACAGACTGCGTGTGCCCCCCCTCCAGCCACCCCCCCCTCCCCTCCCCAGCACTGTGGCTTTGATGTGGGTTATCAGTGAGCCCCATCACTAGCCCCCACTCTGCCCCCCCGCTCCCGAGTGTCAGCACCTTTTGATGTAGCCTGTGTGCTCTTCCAAATAGAATTTTTAATAAGGCATCATTATCATTTTGATTTCTCACTGAATAAAAGGAGTGACCTCTGGCATTTATGGTGTGTATGTGTGTCTGTGTTTGTGTATGTGTGGGGGGTTCTTTTTTGGGGGGGGTGGTAAAGAAGTTGACGGGTGTGTGAGGGTGTTCAAGCAGATATGGCTCATTGACATTAAGCCGAACACTTTCCCTTGTGTGTTGAAAAGACTGGGCAGATCACTGCAGTGCAGGAGAACAGTGAAAAGAGATGACAGCCATTCTGATAACCCTCCTGTCATTTGGTGCTGAGCTCTCCTCTCACTATTGGCTCCAGGCTCCAGCATCGCCAAAGCCTCGCGGCTAAGGGTTCACACGATTAGATACTGAACATGCCCAAAGGCCAGAAGACTTCTCCACTGAGCTGCGGCTTTACACACAAATAAATAAAAACATGCTTTCCAGTCGAGCAAGGAGCACATCAGCTCAAGACCAACACTGTATTTGCAAATCCTTGCATTCTCTTTAGGATAATACCAAGTGGACGGCAACAATCCAGTGTGCTTTAGTTCCCTCCACTATTCCCCAAAGGAAGGGGGCATTGTCTGTCTGGCTTTGGAAGAGCAGATATGGAACTCATTTATGTGGGAGGTTGCCTGAGTGAATGTGTGTGTGTGTGCAATCAGGCTGTTATGAGGCTCACCTGTGATGAATAATACCATTATGAGGCAGGTTGCAGCCCTAACCTTGAGTTTGCTTTGCAGCTGCTGCAGTCTGGGGCAGAAAGTTGCCTCAATTCAGGGGGATACACTGAGGACTCTGCATCGTCGTCGGAGGCGAAATTGCACAGATATAATATCATTCTGCACAAAAAAGGCCTATTTTTATCTCACAGAAAAATCCCTCCTCTCCACCAGAACAAAGCCCTCCTCACCACATGCCATTTCCCCTCCTCTTTTCTTTCAGTCCATTTCCACTTTTTTTTTATTCTTTTCTACCTCCTTTTCATTTGGTAGGTGAGGTCGCAATTAGCATGCTAATGACGCAATCCAAGCCTCCTGAAGATCAAGTCTTTAGGAGTCCTCTTTTGGGGAGCCAGCAGATAACAAAGAACCTTTAACAGAAATTGCTGGATGAAACCTGTGCGTCTGATCCCCCCCCCCCCCCCTTTCCACTCCCTTTATTTTGGAGAGCCCATGCCTGCCTGCCTCCAGCTTGTTTTGGTTAATTATATTGGAGAATACTTTATTATCTCCATCTCTCTTTTTTTTTCTCTCTCTCTCTCTCCTTTCATAAGTGCATCTAGGCCTTCTGCACACCTCTGCGCTACCCAGCGCTACATGAGGGTTCCGTGCCCTGATTGAGGCCAGAGTGGCTAATTTAGGCGTCCCTCCCTGCCTGTGCTGTTTTGTTGAAGGGGTGAGGGATCAAAGGTGCAGGAGGACGAGCAAACATGCTCGGTCGGGAGCGCCGAGGCACCAGCAGCGGGGTCAGGGATAATGAGTAGCGGGTAAGAACCCCTTTACAAGCCCAGCACCCAGCCGGCACGTGCTCAGGATGAGGCAGGAAGCCACGGCTGCACCCGGATGCACCAGAGCACGGCATGGCTGATGAAAGGGTGTGCATACACAGGAAAAGCACACACTGTTTTTTTCTCATCATACACACAAGCACACACACACTCTCTCTCTCTTTCCTTCTCTATCGCTTTTTCTCTCTCACACACGCGCCAGAGCGTCAGACAAAAATGACCTTCAGGTCCAGAAGGGAAAACATCAGGAGCCTTTAGCTTTTTGCAATTGCTGAATGATGTGCTAAACATTAATTGACAACGGATCCCATAAACCTGGACCTGTATAGTTGTCTTAGACACATCAATTGATTTTACTCTTTCGGTAGAGGACTACAACTTCAATACCAATATTAGATCCACTAGCTATTGTATAAGCGGAAAATATTAAATATTACTTGTACTCTTACATTACTTGCATTTCTATTGCTTTTAGCCCACTATACACACGCACACACACACACACTCACTGCCATTGTCTCTCTCTCTCTCTCCCTCTCTCACTCACTCACTCACACTCACACACACACACATCCAACAAGAGCCAGAAAGGTCTTGCTCGTGTGGTCAAGAGTAAGCAAATAAACAGGTTCAAAGCTGACCCTTGCCAGTGGGTGGGAGGGAGGTAGAGAAGTGGGGCATCAGGGGTCCCAGCAGCACCGTCTGTGTTCAAAGCACCTGTGTGATGACACTGTGAGGCCTGGCCTTTTACCCAGGCCAGCTCAACCTCTGCTCAGTCAACAGGGTAAAGGAGAGGGTGGGAGACATCCTGGACCCAACACACACACACACACACACACACACATCCGCACTTCTCCACTTTCTCTCACAAACTCCTGGTATTGCACCAAGCACACTGACAGTGCCACTGTTATCAAATGCCCTGCAGCTTGTGCAGTGCTTGTACTCAAGATATGAATGCAGGAAGATACGACACACAATATGCTACCTTTATTTGAATGTTACAATTTCTACATTACATTAAAAAAATTAAATGGGAACCACATTTTACCAAAGCACATACTCAGCACATTTATCCAAGGAACATTTTTTAAATTTGTATCAGTTTAAATATCATGCAGTGTATTTTAAATGCAGTTCACTAACATACTCTACCGCACTGTCAATTATAAAACTTAAATGTAAAGTTGTCTATAAACCGAGAGCTCTGCAGTTGAATAAAGAATGTTCATATAAACCTCGAACATTTAATCCCTCGAAGTTCAAAGGCTTCAGTGGACGGTATTAGCACGTAGCAAGGATTGGGCATCACCCACAGCAGTATAACGGGTCGACATGATGTCAATGAAAATCCGCGGAAGGCTTGACATGTTTCAGGCAAACGTGGAGCTATCATAAAGACATGTTGGTTGAGACAAGGCTTAGGCAGATGATCGAACAAAGAGCAGTGGTGCGAGAGCGCCCTCATCGTTGCTGCCAAGATCCCGCAATGTCTGCTGTTCAGTCTGTGCTTTGCCTTTAACCGGACTTCTGTTGTTACATGCTCGCACGGAAGGTTCTTTTTTTTAACGTTTCAGCGATTAGGATTGTGTACGTTGGTGTGTTGTTTCGGGGCAGCTTTTGTACTGTTGGTGTGTGGAGCCTACACCACACTGCAGTCTTGAAATATACCTTACATCCATAACGATGTGTTCTAATTAGCACGAAATAACTCAATTTCCTATAAACGACTATGAAAAGCCAACGGCTTAGCAGGTACAGCGGATTGTGTAGCAAAGTGATCCACAAACAATTACATTTTGATTAAAATGGTTGACTTTGAATTGTAGAGTCAATATGGCAAGAAATATGCTCTCCTATCAGCGTAACATTGTAATTAAAGTCGAGGCTCAATCCAGGTGTTAAAGAAATTGATTTAGTAAGCTTTCTGTATTTCAAGTGGGTTTATCAGGGTACGATTTTTTTTTTGCATTAATTAACGCCTGCATTCAGTTTTCATCCTGAAGTAATCATATTAAGAGGCTGTCTCCATGCTTCTCATGTACAATATAATAGCTCAGATTATTGTGCACTTGACAGATT
Organism: Clupea harengus; assembly: GCF_900700415.2. Taxonomy (NCBI): domain Eukaryota; kingdom Metazoa; phylum Chordata; class Actinopteri; order Clupeiformes; family Clupeidae; genus Clupea; species Clupea harengus. The sequence continues at coordinate 24,643,323 of NC_045157.1, forward strand.
GTATGGTTTAATGCATTGCCAGAGTCTGTGCTGTGCTAATAGGCTGCATCTGCCCTTTTGTGTACCTCTGGGTATTGTGTTGTTAACAGAGTGGTTCAAGTAGCTTGATGTGTGTTTCGCTGAAATCCAAAGCCTAGCACCATTGTTTTGTGACACAGCTGCTTCTCAGTGATTGACCTCTCTCTCCCTCTCTCTTACACCGTGACCCACAATTGCAGAGGCCAATTTAGCTATAGAAAATGCATTCAGACAATCCCTGCGGTTCACTTACAAGCACCACTGGAACACTCGCCCTCAGCCAAGCATTTCCCTGACAATTGATATGTAACTTCTGTCAGAAGTGTGTGCCCTGGTACAACATGCGATATTGCTCCTCTACCTCTACCACTCTCGACGATCTTTGTGTGATGGGGGTGCTGAAGAACATCCTTGAACCATTTCAATTTCTGACATATATGCACCATTACTTTGTACTAAAATTATGACCAAATTGCACTGTCAACTTCATATAGTAAACCCTGGATGGAGAAATACCCACAGTTTAATCTCTGTCTGGAGGAAGGGTAGAGAAGGTTGGAATACAATTTGAATAGATTATTTATCATGCAGAGTTACTCCATAGCTATTGTGGGTTTTGCCCCAACTTATGAGAAGTATTCCAAGCACCATATTATTTAGTTTCATACTTGAATGTTCAGTGAGGAGTGTTTTCTTTCACAAAAGGCTTGCATTTGTTTTTCCTCACTAATTTGTTGGCAGTTCTTTTGATCATCTTCCTTGAGTGTCTCCTGAACTCGTGCTTGTTGTGCTAAGCACTTTTCTGCTCAAGTTGAGTGATTTGTATAATAGGTACAGATATTCAGAGGTCGTCTGGATGATCTTACCAGTTGATTTGTCATCCATCCACCTTTCCTACTCTGTAAATCATTATTTTTATGGATAAAGACATGCATATGCTATGATAATGATTCCCTTTGTGAATTAACTAGTTTAATAATTAAAGTGTTATTCTCAGTACTGAGATGTGTTTTAATATGGTAGTATGCTAATACAGTGTTAGAGGGCATTAGTTATTATCAACTCAAATGGAGCACCAAGCTTCCAGCACTAAGTCCATTAATGAATGAGTAGGTTTCCATTCACCTTTAGCCTCTACTGTTAAACCATCGCTGGAGTTGTCGGGTGGCCCTCTGATCTGCATGTGTGCTTGTGCTGTGTAAGGTGGAGGAGCGAGAAGCTCAGATCCAGGAGCTGCAGGACACCATCACTGAGCTGCACCAGGACATCTCGCAGAAGGACCAGGACAAGCTGAGGCAGTTGCAGCAGCTCCACCACCTCGAGAGCCGAGTGAAGGAACTCACTGAGGAGGTATCACACACAACCACCCGTACAGAAAAGCTGGTTTATATGAGACCTATGAAACGCATAAGTAACGCTGCATGTTTAATTAGGTATACTTTTTCTGACCAAATAAGAATGATACATTGCAAGCATGCATTAGACATCACTTTTCCCAACATAGTCTGTTACCTTTGATGTGAATGAATGCTTAATGCAGAGACCATGGAGTTCTGTGCAGTACATTATTTGGCCATGTGAAATCCAATCAGCTATTTGAGTTCAGCCAGACCATATCTCTGAGTGCACAGGTCATTTTGCAATTTCCTGTCATTTCTTATTCTCATCTCTCAGCCAGGACTGGCCTTCCAGGCTTCATTCTAAAATCATTACTTCACTGTATTTGATCATGTATACCTCCATGCATATCTTCTTTAAAATCAACCAGATAAGCTCTTGGGCACACCGTAATATACAGCGGCTCCCCTCTTTAGGCAGTTCACTCTCTTCACAGCCACGGTCACTCTCACAGCCTTATCCAAGGCACCAGCACCACACTTAATTAATGTTCCTGCACCTGTCGCCCCCCTTTTTCATATCACAGTTCCCTTAAAAAAAAAAAAGAAACACAAAGAACTTGTGGCTCAAAGCTCTTAGTCTTCCCTGGCCATCCAATCAGCCTACTGTTTTTATATTATGCTCGCTCACACTGAGCTGAAGGATTGGTGTGTCAGGGCTTGATTGAAGAGGTCACTCCTCACAATCAATGTTGTTGAAACTCCAGCAGAACTTCACCCCTGTCCTGTGACATTGGTCTGGGCGCTCCACAGAAGTGGACCAAAAGAGGAGTAAATATTGGAAGGCATCAAAGTGTGCTGAATGTCCCCCGAATGTTCTAACCTTGAGAGCTCTCGTTCTGTTAAAAAAAACGGTGCAATATTATTTATAAAGCAGAAAAAATCTTGTAGTCCATCTCTATCCATAATGGGGTGAAGGTATTCCCTATGCTCTTGACAGACATAGTGGAGATGAATGATTTGTTTATTTACCTCTTACAGGTACAAAATTCAGAGGAGACAGTAGCCAAGCTCAAGTGGGAGATGTCTGATAGGCCAACAAGCAGTCTTACCCACGAGGTGCGTTTTGGGATTTGCATTTATATTTATAACGTATGTGTTTTTTCCCACTTGCATTCCAGAAAACAAGCATGTTTTCAAACACATCCTCTGGCAATTTGACAGACGTGTTCTCACTCTTTCGCGCGTGTTCTCACGCAGTCGGTCGGTGTTGTCAGCCCGGGCTCCCCCGCTCAGAGAGCAGAGCATGGAGCTGCGGTGGCCTCGTCTGGCCCCTGATTGCTCATGGATGTGGAGGAGCTCACTAATGAGCTCTGATGCTCCAGGTCCTGATGGGACTAATGGAGGAACCTTTGAGAGCCTGAATGGGAGCCCTGTTCTTTCCCCCTATCCAACTATCTCTTGACATCTACACTGCATCTGGCATCTGGCCCAGGGACACTGGGAGTCAATTAACTCTAATGAATTGCAATATTGTGCAATTTTAATCAGACTCTAATTTTATGTAATTACCTTATAATTTCTGGATAGGATTATATTGCAATTTGCGTCTTCGGGAAGTGGGAGGCGAAGAGTTCAAGTGGGCGCCCTCGCAAGGCATGGAAGTGAGTGAGACAGTACAGCCAACAAGAGCGTTTCCAAACTTCTTTTGTTCGCGGGGAATGTAAAAACAAATTGGATGTAAGATGATGGCCCATCCGTGTTGCTTGTTGAGTTTGTAGCAGTTATGAAGTAATCGTGTGAATGTGGCTGCTGTGATGAATGGAAGATTGTGTTAGAAGGCCAGGTCCTATGATAAAAACCCTTGCTACTTTTCCCACAGCCTAGAAGCCTTCAATATCTGGCCAATTTCACAAACTTTCTGGAAGGTTCCCACCTCACTGTTCATTGGTTAGAACTGTCTGGGAGGCCTGTGCTTTTTTTTCCATTGATGGCTAAGTTCTGGTAGCAAGCAGTGGGGAAAACAGACTTCATGGAATGCACATTTATATCACCGAAATCTCCTTGTCAGGTGTTTGGGCTCTGGTTATGGTAGAAGGTTAGAGAGTTTAACAGCTTGCTTTTACTGCCCACAGTCAGGGTATTTTCATCTGCCTGTGGGGATGGAAGGACTCTTGCCCCCATCTTCTATCTCAGCGGTCCTTTTCCGTCCTCTTTCCTCTCCTTCTCTCCCTCTCTCCCTCTCCTCCTTCCCTCGCTGTTGCGGAAACGCATTGGAAAGGAGCGGCAAAGTCACACTACATTAGTTTGGTTGTGGCTGCAGCGGCAGAAGGCCATTACTCTTCCCTGACAGTATCAAAGAGAGGCAGCGGAGCTGGGGTGCGGCCAGCCCCGCCGACCCCCTCCTCCACAACACCCGCTCCGCACCTCCCTACCCCTTTCCCCCTCCCCGCCATGCACTGCTCACAGGAAATTGCCTCATACTTCAGCGAGCAGGAGGTGACACGCCAGCGACACCCACGCATGTGTCACTTTCAGGACCCAGGGCCTGGGTGGGAGCGGCCTGTTAAGTCCCAGACAAGTGCTGCCCAGGGAGCAGTGAGAGGGGGGCTGGAGGCTGCTCCGGGACGAATCCCAGGATGGGCCTTCAGTGAGAGTCGCGGAGGCTAGAGGGTCCTTGGGAGCGGTCAGCGGTTCTGTTGGACATCGTCATGTTTCGAACAGTAGCCAGAAAGCAGGCTATGTGTAGCTGAGGTAGTGGGGGGACGTGGAGCATTAGGGGGAGGTCGTGACCATGGTGAAGAGCTCCTGCTCTGTGTTGACTCTAGTGTTGGCACTCATGTCACCGCATTCTCAGCTCCGAGCTAAAAGGTTAGGGTGAAGTGGTGTGTGTGTGTGCGTGTGCGTGTGTGCGCACGTGCATTCTTACGCACTTGTCTTTGAAGAGCTGTTGTGCCTCTGACCTTGTCTTTGACAGTGAAGGGGCACATGAAATGTTGAGCGACCACAGAGATGATTAGCATTGTTCATGAAGATTTTTTTTGTGGGCAGAACAGACCATAATAACAGGAAAGAGGAAAAAAACTCATAACAAAGTTCATAACAGGGATTACAACATTTCATTCATTCATTCATTCATTCATTCATTCATTCATTCATTTATTTGTCTATGATGTTTACCGTCAAGGCACACGCAATGCATAATAATAAAAAGAATGCCAAGAACTAGAACAGCTGCCACAAAGCCCTTCATCAAAGCTTTCTGAGGAGTGGCTATTGTTTAAAGGAGAGCTGGATATATTTTGTTGTTGGGGAGCAGTCAAGCTGCAGGGCTAGTCTCATTTGGGGGTAGAAATCTGTTCGAGCCGCCTCTCTTTCTGCTTTAACATACCCCCCTCCCCAACACACTCACGCACAAGCCTAACCACCCACCCCACCCTTGAGGAGCCTGATGTTTATTGCTATTCCAAAGCAGCTTTTGTTGTGATTGTCTGTGCTCTCTGTCCCCCTTTCTCCTTGTTTCCACTCTCCTTTCATTTTGTGTGGGGCTGGGTTGAGGGAGGCGAATGCGGGGGGGGGGGAGGGGGGGGTCTGCAGTAGTCCCGTTGCTGCAGCAGCCCGTCGCCGTGGCAGCCGTTGGGTGATTAGAGGGAGAGTGCTTCTCAGCAGGGCTTTCTGTTTTATATTCATCAAAAGAGCTTGCTTTGATTTGCTCCCTCTTTGACGCGTGTGACAGCACAGGCTGCCACACCATCGCCAAGGAAATTGTGCACTTATCCCCTCCTCCTTCTCCTGACATCCCTCCAAGCTGTGCACCCCCACCCCACCTCCAACCCCAAATCTCCACTCCCCCCTTTCGCCTCAGCACAACCCCTAGGCTGCCCCGCCATCTTATTAATTTCTCTATTATTATTAATATCGCCTCTTTTCACTCAAATGGGCCGACTTTTTCCAAGGTCATTCTGTAAGATTTGCTGAGCTGAGCCTCTCTCATCGCTCCCTGTGTTATTACCGGCAGTAATACACTCACAGTAATGGGCTCGACTGAGTCTGAGTGAACGTGTTGATTTGCAAAATGCACTGTTTTTTTTTGTGACGGACAAGGTTTGCGGATGTCACTTTTGCTGCTTCAATGGAGACTGTCCAGACCTAGTTTCTTTGTGAATATCAGTGCGTGACTGCTTCAGTCTTTGCTTGTGTTTTGAATGGACACGTTTTGAACTGTGTCTGCATCAGTTTATTTCCTTTCAAATTCATTTTTCTGCACTTGTAGGTAATGTTTTGTATGAAATAGTTTTTGTACAAAAACCAAAACAGTGATAAAGGAGGGCAATTGTGTATCCTGTTGTTTATAGTGCAAGTCCTGTACTGTGGTGCTGTTAGTGGGCAGGTAGATGTGTGCACCTTTTGTATGTAAGAATAAAGTGATTAGACAGTACAAGCAGAATGCTGGAAAAAAACAGAGATATTAATTGAGATACACTTGTTGAAAATTGTGTCCATAAATTGTAGCCCCCCTGAGAAAGTGTGGAAAATGTTCTTCCCAGTTATTTTAGCACAATGGCTGCTTGGCTACTCCCTCCTTGCTGCCGCTGGACAGAGAAATGCTCCTGGCGTCTGTTTTCTATCCATTCAGCAGTCTGTCGGCCTCGACAGCTTCTTGTTCATTCACAGAAGTGGATAGTTTTCTCTTTGCTGTGCAGTCAATACTGCAGTCTGTGATGGCCCAGACTAACATCATACATACAGACATACACACTTGCTCGCTATGCAGTTTACCCACTCTGCTACACCAGAGACACAAACCACACATTTGTTCAGGTGAGTGCACACACACACACACACACACACACACACATGCATACACACATACACACATGCATGACCACACACACAATGCGTTTAAGCACTACTGCTAGCCCAGCCAGGAAATTAACAGCATAAATTATTGAAGCAATTTTCAACTGCAAACAGAACCGAGCTGAGCAGGCATATGCACACACACATATGTGTATGTCTGTGTGTGTGTGAGTATCTGTGTGTGTGTGTGTGTGTGTGTGTGTGTCTGTACACATACGTTCACATTTTTGTGCAGGAGTCAGCGAGGGCCGGACCAACATTACGTAGCCCATTTACTTGCTCCCTGTTCCCCACAGAGGCCTGGCTAACAAGGTCACACACCCCCCAAGGTTAGCTTTGTGGGAGGGGAAGATGGTTCGGTAATAATTCACACACACACACAGACACACACACACACACACACACACACACACACACACACACACACACACACCTCCAGTAACTGGAAATCATATGTGAAGTGGCCATTTGCATTTCTCAAGTGGCGGTTGCGACGGCGGCGGGGCCTTTGGAAATGAAATGCAAACAACAGGGGCGCAGCCAGCGGTCCACCTCTCTCTGCCGTTTGATTCCTGCCTCCCTGTAGCCCCCTGCCGCATCACATGCACACCGCAGCCTCGGCGGCGGGTTCGTGTAACCTGCCCCGTGCCTCAGGATGAGAAGGAGGTGCCGTGTCACATATGCATAAATTCATGCGATGCATCCCTCCGTGTCCTCCTGTCCCCAGTGTGTGAGAGTAAATGAACGCCTTGGATGTGAACTCGGTTGCAACTTCTCTTCAACCCCCCTTCTTTCATTTATTTGGGTTTGAGGAGGGGTGGAGGCTCACAGTGCTCGCCATTCATGCCGTATCCGTTCATCTTTAAACTGCGCGCCCCCCCCGTTTGGAAGTGCCAATAAAATCGGACAGGTTTGCCATGTCGTGTGATAGTGCTGCAAGTGTTTGTCAAGCTGTGAAAATGCGCCGAGATAAAAGTTACTGATGCTTGGTAAGCGCAGCCCGATGGCGCAGATCTTGGACTCTGCATTAAAATAAATGTTCTGTATATGTAGTGTAGGAGGGTGCGGACACTAACTGCAGCCATCGCTAGTTTGATGGCTGTTTGAATAGAGTTTGATTGCAGTTTTAGGACTGCGCTGATGGCTCTGTGATGATCTTCCCCAGGTGTCTGATTAAGCTCAAGGTGACTTCTCAGGCCCCGGTAGTCAGTGTCCTGCCAGCTTTTCATCTAAATGCCTGTAATGGCAGAGCCCACTCAAGAGCCAGCAGCTCCCTCTATCATTTCAGATGTGCTCTTGCTTCACTGAGCTTCTTCTTCTTCCACCCATGTTCTTCTGTTTGTGCGACAAAAAAAGTGAAGAGGAATGGATCTCAGAGTTGGATGTCAGAGATGTGATATATATATACGTATATAGGTCTAAATGTAAAAACGGATATCAACCCCTTTGTAGCTTTTTGAACTTATATATACTAATGTGTGTTATTGTGTGAAGAGATGTTCAATTTATGGTGACTGTATGTCTTAGAAATTTGAGTTGAAAATTACATGACAAGGTCATGATGTGACTCCTCATCAGAGAGCCTTGCAGCCTTAAATCCATTACTCAGGCTTTGATTTGTAACAGCCACTGTCTGTCTGATCTACCTCCGGCAGGATGTGGAAGGGATCAAACCATGTAGCGATCACATAAATGCACTGGTTTGTTGTTCTTCATTTCCTCATGGCTGTTACTTCGCGCTAGATTTTTTTTCTCTTCATTGTGTATTCGCTGGTTACCATGAGAGGCTCAGGACTGTACTGCGTTCCATGTCTTGAGTCCTCCATCAGGCATCAGCGCTCCATGTCTTGAGTTCTCCATCAGGCATCAGCGCTCCATGTCTTGAGTCCTCCATCAGGCATCAGCGCTCCATGTCTTGAGTTCTCCATCAGGCATCAGCGCTCCATGTCTTGAGTCTTCCATCAGGCATCAGCGCTCCATGTCTTGAGTTCTCCATCAGGCATCAGCGCTCCATGTCTTGAGTCTTCCATCAGGCATCAGCGCTCCATGTCTTGAGTTCTCCATCAGGCATCAGCGCTGCACCAATGCAAGCACAGCAATGCAAATGCATCTGAGCAGTAGACACTTGGCAAGTGCTGCTTGAGTTTGCTGAGTTTGTTTTGCCTCTAAAGAGCGTCTGCTGTTTTATTTGTAGTGTTTGTGTATTATTAAGGCACGGCTTCGTGAGCGATTGAGGTGTCATTGCGTTATTTCTTTTTTTTTTTCTTTCTTATTTTTCCCGGGTGTTAGCGGCTCAGTATTGTCTGCTCTCCTCGGCCCTCTGAAGTCAGGGGTTTTGATAGCACTGTTGACACAGCCAGCTCTTGGCAGCAATGCGCCTTTGTTCTCCCAGGAAAGAATGCCAGCGGCTTTCGAAAGCAATAAACAGACGAGAGAGAGCGAGAAAGAGCGGGAGGGAGAGAGGGAGGGAAAAAGGTATGAAATTTAAACAGTTCTCGTCAGATGAAGAAATAGGAATGTTGTTGAACTTAGCATGAAGCTGCGCAACATTCTTCACCCTCCTCCAGATCGCGATAAGGAAAGTAAAGATGCAACATTAGCGTAAAAGTAGCTAACATTATCAGACAGGGGCAACCCGGCAGGGCCAATCTTATCAGTCGCACCGAGCTGATATCAGGTGAGATCTCTTAGTATTGCAGAACGGAAAGCGATCATGATAAGTCCTAGAAAAATCCCCCCTTACATGGAAACACCTGTCCCAGCCTTAAAATGGCTTTGGAGGAGAGCCGTCTGGAGCCAATTATTTTCTCGCAGTCAGCAGGGCTGATATCTGCTGGGATTAGCGGAGGAAGTGCTGACCACAGGCTCGGACCTGCCTGGTCACCCATGACTGCTTGCTGGAGCGCTGGCCGACACCTGTGTGTGCGTGGAGGCTGAGGTGGACCAGAGCCCATCTCATCAATCCCCATCACCCATGAAGCTCTGCCAGACCCGGGGGAGGAGGCCATGGAAGCAAGTTGGGCAGTGACGGACACAGAGATGGAGAGAGAAAGAGAGGACGTTTGGTGTGATTTTGGTGCATGCTAATGGGTTTGTGGTTTGTGGAGGACTTAATGTGTCTTGATGTGATTTGAAATCAATCTTTTATTGAAACTGCGTGTGTAAGTGTGTGAGTGTGTGAGTGTGTGAGTGTGTGAGTGTGTGTGTGTGTGTGTGTGTGTGATGGCGAGAGGGAGAGTGCTTGTGTGTCAGCAGTCTGGCTGTGGACGTGATTGTGTTTTGATGAGGTCTCAGTAGCGCGGCCCGCTCCTCTCTCGTTTGAGATGCGTGGCGTCACGCATCCCCATCGCTTTCCCAATTTGACAGCTGATGGGATCTTAGATGGAATGTGTAAGGCTCTGGATTGCCAGCAATATACATAATGACCTCATTTCTCTTTCCCATCCTTCTGTCCTCAGCTGTGCTTCTCCTCATGCCTGCGTCCTCCCATCCCGCTTGATTTTCTGTCTCTCTCTCTCTCTCACCCTCCAATCTGTCGCTCCATCTCTCTTTCTTTCACCCATGCTTCGATCCCACGCTGTCTCCATCTTAGACCCTCGCGATTCCGGCCAACATATCCTCATATTTCATCAGAAAATGGCTCATTGGGCTAACCCATCATCTACATCCCCTGTGTGTGTGTGTGTGTGTGTGTGTGTGTGTGTGTGTGTGTGTGTGTGTGTGTGTGTGTGTGTGTGTGTGTGTGTGTGTGTGTGTGTGTGTGTGTGTGTGTGTGTGTGTGTGTGTGTGTGTGAGTATAAGTGAGAGAAACCATATGTTCAGCCTTCTTGTCAGAAAAGATACCATCATTCTTCCTCGTATCCGTATAACCAGTAGAATCTGCAGCATTGACATCTGGCCAGTTTAACACTTTAACATGCACCACTTCTGGGTGTTTTGATCATCCATGTTTCTTAACAACAGCACCGTCAGAATCACCAAATTAGTCAGCATCCATGGGAGCATTTGCAGTGTGTTACATGAATCTGAATACGTTACGTGTCTTCTTAAAGACCACTTTTTCTCCTGTGGTCTCCTCTTGACAAGACAGATTCAGATTGATGTGAAGGGGCAAAGGTATCCCGAATCCAGATATATTGTATATTTATCTTTAATACCCGTACTGGATCCATTCATTAATGTATTTCCCTATGTATTCACATCCATCTGTATTTGTGCACTGTATATATGCATGTGGCGTGCAGCCTTTTGAAGGGAGTGCATGTACAGTATGAATTTATATGTCTGTGTGTGTGTGTGTGTGTGTGTGATGAAGAGCGTGTTTACAGCTGCTGACAGACAGGATGTGAGCCAGCATTTCCCTGTACTGTCTCCAGTTTGAGTTAATGGATATAAAGTAGAGAATACAGATAGCTCCCTAATCTGATTTCTCCTGAAACTAGGTACTTTTTCCCCCCTGTGCAGTATTGCTCAGTATGCATATAGGGTTGCATGTTTGATTTGTGGCCTCCTCTGTCTTCTCACTGCTGGAGAGAGAGAGAGAATATGAGAGAGATTTGTGTTCTGGAGGAGTAGCTATCGCGGGGGATTTTTAAAGAAGTGCCTGGGACGCAGACATTTCTCACCGTGGCGTTTCATAACGCCGAGATCACTCGTCCTTATCGCCGGTTGGCTGGAGTCTCGCCAAAACTACTACCTGACACCGCAGTCGGTGACACATGGTCCTCTATCTGGCAACGCCTCACCACCCCCCACACCCCCAAATGCATTACCCATAACCCCCTCTTCCATTTACATCCATTTGCCCACTCCTGTCATCGAGGCCCGACCACAGGAGAGACTGTATTTATTTAGATAGATTTACATCTATTCATCATATTTTACAAACTCCTCTTTCAATTTATAACTTGCTGAAGTCTATTTTTCAGAGCCATTTCAGAGACACAGGCTATTTATTGCATTTCTTTGTTGCTGCCTTACAAATGCATAGCCCAAGCACTGTGTGTGTGTGTGTGTGTGTGTGTGTGTGTGTGTGTGTGTGTGTGTGTGTGTGTGTGTGTGTTTCAGATTTGTGTATATGGATGAAGTGCCTCTCTCTCTTTTTCTCCTCCTCTGCCCAAACAAACCAGCTTTGCTGTATTATTCATCAGCCATCCGGCGCTGCACATGTTGCTGCAGCTGAGGTGCGGTGCGGCGCGGTGCGGCAGGAGACAGAGTGGCAGTGGTGGCAGCGCTCACAGGCATGAGACGGATAGTCACATGGACACAGCCGCCCCTCCAATTTTCCTGCGGGCTGACGCTGACCTGACAATGGAATTCATTTTCTGAGGAGCTTGTGTGCCTGGGTCTGTCTAGGCTGGAGTGTGTGTGTGTGTGTGTGTGTGTGTGTGTGTGTGTGTGTGTGTGCGCGCTGGTGCGTGTGCTCACTGGCTGGGGTTGTGGTAATGAGATTCGTCAGTCTCCTGCTTTAGTATTAAAGGCACATGGCTGCCAACGCCACCCCCTCCCGCCAGCTCCACAACACAACACACACATATACACACACACACACACACAACACACACACATACACACACACATACATTCACCTCCAACTTTAAAAGCAGTAAAGCACACGGGGATGCAGTGAAATGTTTACGGGGCTGCTGTGGCGTGGGAGCGGTGAGAGGAGGGATATAAACCGCAGCTCATCTCTAATCACTCATCGACGGCCATCAATCTGCCGCTTGGCCCGGGGTCCTCATGGCGCAGTGTTGTGCGGCCCGGCCTGGGCCAGCCCCAGCAGAGGACATTTTTCAATTCGCTCCCACCCACGCCAGTAATGACCACGCGGAGTTAAGCATTCCTCCATCATTCATTACCTGCGTCAGCCACCATAAACACCCCAGGACCTGGGATTCTGAGCTCCCTGCCACGGGGCCGTGACTGGAGCTGCATCGGGACGCGGGACCTGATGTGACAGTCTGAAGAGTGAGAAGAGCGGGCGAGCTAAAGAGTGACTCCTACTGGAAGGTTCCGGAGTGTTGTGGGCTCAGTCAGTGGGGTATAAGGGCAAGGAGGTCGGCTGAAGAGTACGTGATGAACCACGCCTAGCTGAGATAGCAGGACCATGGCCCTGCATAAATCTCCCCTGGAGCAGAATTGGAAATTTCTCTTTGGTATTTAAGCAGGGCAGATAATCTCTCACCCAAATGATGTTTTTTTTTGGATGAAGGTTTTTGCTGTTGGACTGTGAAGCAAGTTTAAGGGAGGGTTTTTATTTGGTTAAAAAAATGAAATAATAGAATGATTCCAAGCATTGGCCCGTGGGGCGGGGATTATCGGTGGCGTTGGGCTGCTGTGTGGGGAGCCAGGTTTGTCCTAAGCCTCTGCAGCTGGCCGCCTCTGATTTTAACCCCATTCTGGGTGGGATAGCCGTTGCACACAATCATCACATTGGATTAAAAGTTGTTGTGATTTTAAGTACTCAACTCCTTTGCCAAAATCAATACAGAAAGTCAATAGCTGGACCCACCGCTGCATTTCCCACTTCCCAGCAAGACAGTGTGTGAAAGCATAGCACAGTACAGTGCCATGCGTCCTTCCTTCCTTTCTTCCTTTCTTTCTTTCTTTCTTTCTTTCTTTCTTGCTTAGGCCAGAAGCTTCCCCAGAGCCCATTAAAGCTAATGTTGTGGTCCACTTAAGCAACTGCCCAGTTTAGGTGCTCTGTTCACATCTCCTCTCCACAGGAGTCCTCATTCAGTGCATGCACTGTCCAGCCAGGCCATTCTATTATGACAGATATGGGTGATGATGAATAATTGATAGTAAGGCATTGACATTCTTGGTGACCATCTTCTCAAATGGGTCCTGTCACAACAAAATCAGTCCAGTCTCGCAAAAGTCTACTAAAAAAGTGTGCGTCTAAAAATGACCCACATACCATTTTTCTAATTTTGTTGTAAATACATTGCGTAATATATAATCTCCAAAATATTACACTGTAATACAACCTATACATGACTTTGTAGGCTAAATGAATGTGTATGTGTTATTTTTTGTTTTATCAGAGCAGTGGTCTGGTCACTTCATGCTTTTAACCTTCATGCCATTTACATCTTTAAGAGGACCTCATGAATATTCACTCAGAATTTCAAGAAAAAAAAAGACCTAAGCCAACGGGAGAGCTTCTTAGAGGTATACAGTAAACAAATATACACATTCTTCCCGGGATTGGACAATTTATATCACATGGTAAAAATGCTGCTTGTTTGGCCGAAGAGTATGTTCAGGTGTCAGGAACTTAATGAGACAAGTATCGATAACATTTCCAGCACTCATACCACTTGGCCAGTGTTTTAGATGTGTTGCACGTTTATTGGTGGTTTGTTAGCTATAGCTTGTTCTAGTAGCATAGCCATCACGCGTATGGAGCTGAATCCTCCTAATGATGACGCCACTGAAATTGCAAGGAGCAGAGTTTTGGACTAATAGCAGTAAAGTCAAGGCAGCTATATCTTTCGCAATTGATTTCTTTGGAAAGCATAGAGGATAACTCCTATACTTTTCGTATATCAGTTCACGAATAGACATTCAGTATCCTTGAAATTACATTCAGTATCTCCAAATAATCTTGGGTCTTAAAATGATTCTGATATGCTATTCATGTGGTTATATTTTATCTTTGTGCAATGTTTCATAGCAATTAGATGACAGGATATACAGTGGGGAAAATAAGTATTTGAACCCCTGCCGATTTCGCAAGTTTGGCCACTTGCAAAGAAATGTGTGATCTATAATTGTAATGGTAGGTGTATTTTAACAGTGAGAAATAGAATATCAACAAACAAATCCAGAAAACTGCATTTTATAACATTTATGACTTTATTTGTATTTGATGCAGAAAATAAGTATTTGAACCCCCAAGCAAACAGCAAGAATTCTGGCTCCCAATGACCAGTTATGTGCCCAAGAAGCACACAGATTAGTCCTCATTAGGCCTAACAAGGTACACCTGATCTCAACTGGTGACGTGTATAAAAGAAACCTGTCCAAAGAATCATACTTCACACCTTCAACCTCACCACCATGGGCAAGACCAAAGAGTTGACCAAGGATGTCAGAGATAAGATTGTAGACCTGCACAAGGCTGGAATGGGTTACAAAACCATCAGCAAGCAGCTTGGTGAGAAGCAGACAACTATTGGTGCGATTATTCGTAAATGGAAGCAACACCAAACAACTGTCAATCGCTCTAGGTCTGGGACTCCATGCAAGATATCCCCTCGTGCGGTATCGGTGATCATCCGAAAGGTGCAGAATAATCCCAGAACTGCACAGGTGGAGCTTGTAAATGATCTCAAGGCAGCTGGGACCACAGTCACCAAGAAAACCATTGGCAACACACTACGCCGTAATGGTTACGCGTAGTGTAAAGAAAAAAACTTTTGTTTCTGCCAGTTTAACATTTCGCCAAGAGCTGACCAACAATAATGGAAATCGCAAGGTTTCATTAGCCATACCATAAACCTATTCATTTCAGTGTAATTCTGGCAAACCACTACTGAACTGACTTGGATGTATTGTTCATAGTAATAGTCAAGATAATTATTACAAGATTCTCTCAAATTTCATGTTGTTTCATGTTTTCTTCAAATAGCATTAGACCAAGGCTGCCCAATTTGGGGCCCGCGCTCTATTTTTTCGGCCCGCGCTCCGGTCAGAATCAGAGTCAGAACGTAATTCGTTAAACAGCATTTTAACCCATTTCGAACAGGGCGTCTGTCTCAACGTCCATTGTAACTCAGACTGGTTGCAGTTCACTGCCTGGCCACAGTTTTAACATTGTTTTAGATGGGTCAAGGGGGGGCGCTATTTACCTCTTGTCAATACAGATCCATAACTTTGCAGCTAAAGTTTTGATTCGTGGTTGCTATGGTTATCTAGGTCCTATGCTAGCTAGCTAGCTAAGGAAACTTTTAATAACGTTAAACGATTTAAATGGAAGATTTCCGTTTGCATGAAATGATAGCTAGTTATCTGCTAGCTAATGTTATAGTCTCCTCGATTTAACTTCTACAATTATAATGGGTGCCTGTTACACTTCGTATGAACGAGTTCATATTCACATATATTAACACCAGTTCATCATGTGTAAAGAATGCTGATATGAAATATGAAAACAACCAGTAGTCAATGTGCAAGCTTCCAATTTAATCGTGATTTAAGATACTCTTTAAGTTGGGGCAGTCTGTCCTTCAGTCGAGGCATGATGATCTCTCGTTTCACCTGTTCGTGTTGGCGTAACAAATGCTTGGAGTCAAGTGCAGTTGAGAGGCGCTTGTCTCCAGGGGACAGATTACACTTAACTGTTATATTTTTCTCTTTTCACGGATACAAATAAAAAAGGCTGTGATTGGAATACGGGACTGGAGCTCAAAATTACCCAAAATTCGGGACGTCCCAGACAATTCGGGACTGTTGGCAAACCTACTTGTACCTAAGTTATAACATATTTGAGTGTGCTAACATTAGCAATAACGTCAGCTAGTTCGAGGTGTATGTATACCATTAAATTAGCAGCACATTTCCCGTATTTAACAATGATTAAACATGGACTTGCCTGCAAGTGATGCACAGTAATCGTCTCGCAGTTTCTTTCTATTTCTTTTTTCTTTTTTCCCTTGACTCCTGTTGTCTTTTTGAGGCCATTTTCGAAAAGTTGACCTAGCCTACTGTCAAAGTTCGTCAGGCCACTGAGATAGGAAGGGGCACCCACAGCGAGCTTGGGAAGTTGAGTTTGTTTTTTGGGGGGGGAAGGGGGGGGGGGGGCACCATCGTAACTTTTTTTGAGTAATTAAATATATTTCTTGTTCTGCCTGTTTTGTAATATACATGCCTAAAAGGTGCCTAATATTTCTATACTGAAATAATATCGGCATTATAATTATTATAACTATAATGATTTTACAGTTGCCTATTTTTTTGGTGCCCCCTCAGGGCTTGGTGCCCTACGCACAGCGCGTAGTGCGC
This sequence comes from Clupea harengus, assembly GCF_900700415.2. Classification (NCBI taxonomy): domain Eukaryota; kingdom Metazoa; phylum Chordata; class Actinopteri; order Clupeiformes; family Clupeidae; genus Clupea; species Clupea harengus. The sequence goes on from NC_045157.1 coordinate 24,659,549, forward strand.
GTTATGGGCGCGGCGGCACTGTGTACAGGGCCGTCTGAAGTTTGCCAATGAACACTTGAATGATTCTAAGGAGGATTGGGAGACAGGATGTGGTCAGATGAGACCAAAATCAAGCTCTTTGGCATCAACTCGACTTGCCGCGTTTGGAGGGGGAAGAATGCTGAATATGACCCCAAGAACACCATCCCCACCGTCAAGCATGGAGGTGGAAACATTATGCTTTGGGGCTGTTTCTCTGCCAAGGGTACAGGATGACTCCACTGCATCGAGGGGACTATGGATGGGGCCATGTACCGTGGAATATTGGGCTTGAACCTCATTCCCTCATTCCCTCCCATTGAAAACGCAACCTTAAGGATTTGGAGAGGATCTGCAAAGAGGAGTGGACCAAAATCCCTCCTGAGATGTGTGTAAACCTGGTGACCAACTACAAGAAGTCTGACGTCTGTGCTTGCCAACAAGGGTTGTTCCACCAAGTACTAAGTCATGTTTTGCTATGGGGTTCAAATACTTATTTTCTGCATCAAATGCAAATTAAGTCATAAATGTTATAAAATGCATTTTTCTGGATTTTTTTGTTGAAATTCTGTTTCTCACTGTTAAAATACACATACTTTTACAATTATAGATCACACATTTATTTGCAAGTGGCCAAACTTGCGAAATCGGCAGGGGTTCAAATACTTATTTTCCCCACTGTATTGGTTGTTATGCATTGATTCAATTTACCCATCACAAAGTCCACGGTTGATTTTCTTAAAACTTGATTTTCTGTTCAGATGATGATACCTTTTTGCATTGGCTGCACCAATTTTATTTTATTTCTTATTTTAAAGATAATTAACTGTAGATTTAAAACAACTTTTCATTTTTAGACCATCTGGACTGATTTTGTCATGACCCAAGCTTCAAGATGGAGCTGGTGTTCTTGCAATGTATGTTCATATTATCTCCACTCCCATCTTAGCCCAGGATAGTTCCAGGGATGTAGCTGATATTGCCACTGCTCCTCAGGGTTTGTGTGCTAATATCCCTAGCAATCAAACATCTAATCACAGACAAAGAGCAAACACCAAAAAACCCATTTCTCTCAGAGCTCCGAAGATGTCACATCCCTCATTTCCTGCTTGCCTGTCTCGCTGCTTTGCCTGATGCAGGAGCCATTTCACAGAGCCTATTTACTTCCTTGAGAAGGAAGTAAATATTTAGCTTTTTTCTCCTCCTTTCAATGCTAGCCATGTTTTCTTCTTTTTAAAAGAATAATTAGACAATCTCACTAATGTTCATGCCTGTTGGGCTCGTCCTTCACCCCTCAAAGGGCTTTTATGCCTTTATTACCTCCGCCAAGGAGTTTGTTTGTGTTTTCGTTTGTCTGTGAGCATGATTATGTAAAAAACTACCTGGCCAATTTTCATAATACTTGAGGTGCCTTTGAATGTTTTCAGGAACAGCCCACAGCTCGGTCCTTTTTGTCTGTTGGTTGCTCTTCGATCATGACGTCAATTCCGAGCTCGACAAAATAATGTTATATTTCTCCAGCGGCAGCACCAATATTAGACTTTTTAGGTTTTATAGATAACATTAGGATTACCCCAAGGTCGAGTTGACAGTTGAATTTTGCTATAAAGTTGCCAACACTCAATTGGATTGCTTCACGGCAGCTATAATTACTTGAGAAATGAATATACCAGCTCCACTATGATTAATTAAAGCCTATATTTCAGCTGACGTTTTGCTGTGTTCATTCAGTAATGGTAACCTTAACAAGTTAACTGTAAGCTATAATTTACTTTGCTGTATGCACCGCGTAACCTCTGGTAAAAAAATATATTCTTGCTTGTTTTAAATATAGTGCTTTAAATATTTAATATATTTATAGTGTTTTAAATATAGTATTGTCTTAAGTGTCAACCATCACTGCAAGCGCCACCCAGCAGTTTCAGCCAAAACGGCCCTGAAAGAGGTCCTATAGGTACGGTTTCTGTGGTCGGAACTCGCACAAAGGTACCGGCCGGCCCATAAACAGCAAGCTAGTTCCTGCTGTTGTAAGCGGCCTTTGGTGGAGGGGTTTAACATGGACCAAGCAATATCCCAAGCAATATCCCATTGAACCAAAGGGGCGGTTTCGTTCTTTCCACTTTAACATTGCGAGATAGGGCATTTGGCCTTGCCTGAGGTCTGAGTGACATTCTGGTTTTATTCCTGTATGTTTTGTCAACGTAAAGACACCGATCTCCCCAAGTTGTGCGGTTAATTGAGCTACGCTAATTAGGCAGCAGTGGAGGAAGAGGGGGCTCTGCCAGCTTCTGCTGACCCTCTGCCTCTGCCTCTGAAAGCATCAGGACTATATTTAGTCATATCTGCCAGGCTCATATGTTTGTTGATGTGTGCGTAGGTGGTTGATGGCAGAGTATATACACACACATGCATGCACACACACACTGAGTGCTGGCTTTAAAGAAAAGGGTCTGCTTTGGCAAAAACGCATTGTTGGGATATGGCAGTTGATTTTTTTTTTATATAATATTTGTCTTAAGTTTGTTATTAATTGCAAATAGGGTTTATTATTTAGAATCAGGCAGGTTGTGATCTAGAGCAGATATAGGAGGTTTGTTTATGCTAGACATGCATGGAAATACAAAGCTGCAGTAAATAGTCTGACTCTGCTCCTCTCTCTCGCTCTCTCCCACGCACACACACACACACACACACACACACACACACACACACACACACACACACACACACACACACACACACACACACACAGGAGAGATGAGGGTCGAGGAAATTGGCTGTGGTGCTGTATAAGATGGGTGTCAGCGTGTCCTCTCTTCGGCAGCCATAAAAGTTAATTAAGAAAAGAAATTTTTATTGTGCCTCGCTGCTTGAGCATGAGCTGCTGGCTGCTGCTTAATAATGCCCCTCTCGGAGCTGTTGTCAAGATGAGGAGCCCCTCTGAATAATGTGTGTGTGTGTGTGTGTGTGTGTGTGTGTGTGTGTGTGTGTGTGCGCGCATGTGTGTTTGCGTGTGTGTATAAATGTGCATACACATATGCCTCTTTGTGTGTTTGTTTGTTTGTGTGTTTGTCCGCATGTGTAACCTCTTTGCATGTGTGTGTCTGTGAGCATTAGTAAGTGTGAGCTTGTTGAGTTGATTTATGTGTTATTTTTTGCCCATTACCCTCATTATTGACAAGATAGAATATTCTCTGTAGAATGCAATTATTTGTGGGAAGAATCTTATTTGAGTGTTTTTGCCCCCAACCCCGTAGTTCTTTATGATTCCAGAACCAGGTGGAAAAGCCTGGTGCACTTGAAAGTGCTACCGGCTCATTGAAAGCAATTGTGTGCAGGGCCCTGTGAATAGTGAGTGTGTCGTAGTGAAATGGTTTCCAGATAAGCAGTGATTTCTTTTTTGTGCTTCAGTTTCCCCCTGATCAGCCCTGCTTGTGTTTGGTGCCTATACCCTTATAGACTTCACAAGGGGGTTTCATAGTCGCAACCAACAGTGCTCCTTGTTGTGTGCTCTCAACCACCAGTGCCATACTTTCATAGCCAGTCATCGTGCTAATTTCTCAAATCGTACTCATTTTTTCCACTCTCCCTCCTTTTCCTTTCTCTCATATTAGTCTTTATGCTCAAAGGTTCTGATGTTTAACATGTCACTCTGTTGATCAAAGGGTTGTGCTGATGGACTCTGGGCATAGTAGAAGAAAGGAGGAAAAAGGGAAGGAAGGAGAAGAGGATGAGCACTGGGGCAGAAAAGGATGCATTAAGCAATTAAATTTAGGGGGCAGAAGACTGAAGTGATGCAACGAGTTTTTTTTTTTCCTCCTTTCTGTAATTGCCTAGCTATCACTGCTGATCACAGGGGAGTGAAGCCTGGGGGGGGGAACAGCAATGTGCTGTACATCAGCATTTTATCCTGAATGTCTTTAGAATACATGACACACGCATACACACAAACCAACCAACACACAACCACACACACAAGCAGTACACAGACACACATAATTTAAAAGGATGGATGCAGACACTCCCTACGCTGGTCATAGCGTCACGCACCAACACCCTCACTCCCGTCTGAGCTGCACAAAAACACTCGGCTCCCCAGCACGCACACACAAATACACCCCGTCTGCATGCAAGCACCGTGCTTGTATAATTACGGACGCATCAATATTTGATGAAGAACACAGGAGTTAGCACCCTGCAGTATTTGTGAGCCTGAATGGTGGGATTACGTTAACAGTGCTCACACAGGCTCATCCATGATTTATCTGGTGTCCGTGCCAGAGCCCCAGCCTTGCGCTGTTTCCTCACTTTAAAGCATTTGTCTCGCCTGTCTGTGGGAGATAAGATACTGCAAAAATCCTCTGGTCTCTGGACAGAGCTGAGCAGAGGGACAGCAGGGAGAACGAAAGCGAGAGAGAGAAGGAGAAAGAGGGATGGAGAGAGGTGGGTGAAGGAGTAAGCAGGAAACAAAAAGAAACAGATGGAAAGTGAGGAATGGATAGGCAGTGAGAAAAAGAGGGATTGAGGCAGGGGTAGAGAGAGAGAGAGAGAGAGAGAGAGAGAGAGTGGATGAAAGCAGGAGTGAAAAAGCAACGGGAGAGAGGTGTACCCTTTTGTTTGTCAGTGGTGTGAGTGTGGTTCCGGGGAGAGCAGCTGTGATTAATGCTAATGCATGTAGCTGTGGGGAGGGAGGGGCGTTCTGCAGGCTGATTACCAGCAGTGGCAAGGAGAGAAGCAGGGAGGGGCGCGGGCTGTGGGGGTGACCTGGACAGGCACCTCATTTCATTTAATACATTGGAGCATGCAGTGGCAGAAAGCGCTAGGAAGGGAGAGAGATAATCAAGAGGCTGGGCCCTTCTAAATGTGCGCCGAGATGACACGGAAGAGATTGGATTTGGAAACGAGGAGCCAGGCAGAGCAGCGTCGAGCGGAACACGATTGATTGATTCCATTCAGGTGATCGCTCCGCTGATAAAGAATGAGTTATTTTATTGTCCTCCTTTTTTGCCCCTTTTTAAGTACAAAAAAGGGAGAAAATCTGATGAGTTTCTTCAACCTTAATACAGTGGACGCAAAAATAAGGGCTTTTCATGGTGCGGCATATCCCTGATTCAGCTCTCCTACATCTTAACGGTGACACATAAATAAACAACACATCATAAATGTCTGTCTGATAGCAAAAAGTATTTTCAAAATAGCTATGGACAGCAAAAAAGAAAGGCAAGTGGCACGACAGCCAACCCAGGTAAGTATGGCAAATGTAATATACACAGTGCATTGCCAGGACCACAAACATAATAGCCTTTCACACCTGAGTGCGCGAAGACATCCTTGACTCGATGAAGGAATCATGTTTGTTCTTTATGCTTATCATCCCTGATCTGAAATCAGCATCACGCAGACACTTCAGTAAAAGTGATGCCCTGGGGATTCCTAATAAATGTCTCAGGAACAGTTCCCCTGGCTACGCACCTACGTCTACACACCTCACAGCTCTGGAGGAGCACGGCTGAAATGGCATCCAGGCTGTGACGAATGGCAGGAAATCTGGAAGCGCCCATGACAGGCCGATTATGAGATCCCTCTGTCTACATGGGCTCAGGCATGTCTCTGCCCCCTGTAATGGCCAAACATGATTAAAGCAAACAAACGCAGCGATATTAGATTAGGCAGAAGGACATGGAGTCTACGGCGCTGATTATCTTTCACGTCTTGTTCTGTTTTTTTTTTTTGTCGTTGTTGTTTTGTTTTTAATGAAATGCTGCTCAGAATTAACATCGCTTGGGCTAATTAGATTGGCTGCTGCCCCCGAGAAATGCCAGACAGCTCTGATTCGGGTGCAGACGCTAGGAGATCTTTGTCAGGGGGTTTAAATCTACCGGCAGACACGAGCCTAGCCTGTGCGGTCTTTTGGAAAAGTTCAGAAGGCTAATTGAGTTACAGGTACAGTGGTGGCAGAGACTGATGGGAAGTCATCGCTCCTTGATTGGCAGATGCTCTCGCTGCCCAGCTCAGTTTCAGACCCATATTCCCCTACTCTCAATTCAGAGCCTATTCATTAGCTGTGTGTGCGTGTGTGTGTGTGTGTGTACAGTCTACAGACCAGCCGACCACAATAGTGTGCCAGTGTGTTGTGTGCATGTGTGTGACTCGTGCGTGTGTGTAATCTCCATCAGTATAGCAAGACCAGGCTGATTTTGTGGTTGGTAATGGCTAGCGGGGTGCTGCATTGTTATTAAAAATAATCCTGTCAGCATAATCCCCCTTTTTGCACTTCATTAATTAAACGCAACATTGCATGCAATCTAGCTGATTCAGGGCCCCTGCTTCGCTCTACTCTACTGTGGGCTCGGACATCATAAAGCCCCCCTGTCATTTCAGACACAAGAGGGGCCAGCTAAGCATGTTTTCAGATTTTATGGAAATGAACTCTCGGCTCTTTCTTTTGCTTCAAAATCCGTTTGACGTGCAAGCCACAGTGTGTCAGGCGAGGCACAGAGGCACCAGGAACTCATCCATCTGCAGAATAAGGACATGTAACCTGTCTCACTGAGTCTGAGGTTAGACCCATACTCTCCTCTCATGTCCATGTATAATGTATGAAAACACCATAAGTAGGTGTCGCCTCTGTTCGCTCATTCTTCAATGTCCAGTCAGACCAGAAAGAAGCTTTGAGGAAGAAAAAAAACTGTTCTGTCCATTAAAATCACTTCTGTATCCTGCAATAATTGTTTCTTGAATTTTTGCTAAGAACTGAATGGACTCTTCCCTGCAGAGTATTCATGCCAATGTTTCAGAAAGCTCATGTTTCTTGATTGTCTAGAGGAAGACATGCAGCATCTCTTCATTACTGTGCAACTTTGACTGAAAGCATGGTCACGAGGGTTCCATTCTTTTCCGTTGGCTATTTGCAGCCCTGCAGCTAGTGTAGCCCATCTGAAGCACAAAAGGTAGGCAGACATTTTAAGCACACACTGGCACCCTCTCCCGCCGCGGTGCTCTGTTGCTCAGCCGTGGCCCTGCCGCAGCCTCCTGCGTTTTTATACTCCTGAATGAAACTTGAAGAAATCCATTTATGGTGGCCTCTGCAGCCTTGGTTGTCAGACTTGCAGCCGCTTAAAACTGGAGGTCAGCCCTGGAGTTGTTTAATGCCTACTAAGAGCGCCTCGGCGAGCGTGTGTCTGCCCCGACGGGCAATAAATACACTTCGTTTGTGACGGGGATTTACCTTTCCCTGGGCCAAAAAAAGGCACACCATATATTTTTGGCACTTCCAGCTTCTGAGTTATTTTTGTGCACTGGTCCCTGCTGTTATGCATGTTCAAGTATGTATGTTCATGTTCAATAGTATGTGGGTTGGGATGAAAAGAACGTGCTGTGTGAAGCAAAGGCCATTTGAGCTGAGTCACTTTGGTACACCATCTGCTACAATACTGACTTCCTCTCCAATGAAGCTAGTGGAGTAGTAGTAGTAAGGAAAGAAGTTAACAGTTATGAAAAATGGATGCTTTTTACTTTTTATTTTCAAATGATAGTCATAGCCTTGGGTGGCAATATGTACATTTGAAAGGGTAAGTCAAAAAGTGAAATGGGTGGTAAAACAGCACCTTAACCATACCATGTGCCTCACTGGGCTCTAGTGCAACAGTGTGTTGGGCAGCGCTGGAGTACTGATGTGTTATGTATGGAGGAAGAGCCTCAGACTGCAAACCTTTCCTTTCTCTCTCCTCTACATGACCGCATTAATGCATTCATAAATGTATTCCTCTGAATTTATGGCTGCCCAATTGGAGGAAGATGAACAGACTCTAGACCCTTAGCCCAGATGACCCAAGAGAGAAAGATAGAGAGCGAGCAACAGTGAGAGAGACACGGTGACAGAGATAGAAAGTGCCCCCTCCTCCTCCTCCTGCCTGGGCAAGGGAGAGAGCAGTAAAGACCCTGCCAGGCAAGGGGCTCGTTCCGCGTAGTGCGCCACCAGGGAGCGCGGGGCTGGGGCTATAAACTTAATGAAGTTTGACTGAACTCATCAGCTTCTGAGAGCTCAGAACCCGCAGACTAGGAAACCAGATGCGAGGCAGAAAGGAGGGGGGGAGAAAAAAAGAAGAAATTTCCGATGGAAGAGGCTCACTTAGAGGTCATTACCGTCACACAGGAAATCTTGTGTGGGTGAGAGGATGGGGTTGGAGTGGGGTGGTTGTATGGTGAGAGTTTGGGGGGGGGGGGGGGTACCCCACCTGCCCTGGGCCTCTCCATGCGGGTGGATGACCATTTCCCCATGTTCCCATTGGCTTGGCACATGTCCCCTCACCATACACACACACACACCTAAAACTCTATCACTACGGTCCTGATGGACACAATATGTCCGCCTCCACAAAGACATGAAGGCAGAGCTGCCTGAGAGCCCGAGTGTCCAGCCTGGTTCAGCTCCTGTTCAAATGAGGCTCGTTGCCTCTCCCCTGCATTCACCTCCACCCCATCTCCAGCCTCCCTGTGTGCTTATCAGGTGGTATTATGTGTGTGATTGCTGATAGGAGCATTCGTCTGACTTCCTTTCTTTTCCCTCTCTCTTTGCTCACCTACGCTTTAATTCTGCTCTTTGAGGCATATCCTCTCTCCCTCTCCCTTTTTTTTTTTTTTTTTTACCTTTCTTTATGTCTCCCTCTTTTTTTTCCTTTTCTCTTTTCTTTCTGGTGGCAGGGGGGAACTTGCCATGCATTTCACGTCGGCGTCAGAGTGTGTTGCTATGGTGGTTGCTAGGGATTTAGCCCAGGAGTGACGTGAAAAGTCCAAATATTAAAGGTGTCCTTCTGATGCTGAGCTGTTTGAAGCTGCACGGAATGAGCAATCACCTCTGCAGGGCTGTTTTTTTCTCCTCGCCCATTGTTTCATTATCAGATTTCTCTCTTTGGAAATATCAGAATCGATTTCCAAGACGTCAGGGGGGGCTGGGCTGCATCAAAAGCACAAAGAGCATCCGTGAACAGAGTGTTCACATGCATGTCTGGTCTAGCCCTTCATTTCATAGTTTACATTTCTTCCCCTCATAACAGCGATGTCCGATAGCAGGAAATGGCTCACGTTGCTGAAAGCAAACAGGCAGCCATTTTGTTGTAACAACAGCCCTGGCTGACGTCTGCTCCTCAGTTCCGCTGCGGAGCCCTTTTGTCACGGCTCTGATTACGTGTGCTGGGAATGTCCTTGGTTGGAGAAGGTGAGGACATAATTGACCGTGCAGAAGTAATAAGGGCTGGGGGGAGGGGGTGTTGGAGGAGGTGAGGCGCTGCTCTCCCTCTCAACCATCTTCCGTGGGGTTAAAGGCGATCGGTGTTAGCCAACTGCGCAGCCCCAGACGTTAATGTGGAGTGAATCCTCATGGAGCGTGGAGGGCAGATCAGGTGTCTCGCCCACCACCACCATCGCTCAGCATTCATGAACTCTTCCACTTGCTCTCTTTATCCCTCACCGTCACCGCCTAGGAATTCCCATAAAAAAGGCACTGATTACTCATGGTGTCTCACAGTCTGTCCTCTTGTTCACTCTTGCCCTCTTTTTCTCTTGTTTTTTCCTTCTCCTTTCACTTCTTTCATGCTCTGTATAGCTGTACATCTATCTCAGGATTTCACTTTGGTAGTCTCTTATGCATCTCCTCTGTGAGGTATTTCTCCTCAGGCCCTCTCTCTGCCCTTACCACTATCTCCCCCCAAGCACACCCTCTCTCTCTGTGTTTTGTGATGGACATTGAAACATGAATGTTCATTCCTGATTTCTCCATAGGTGACTGATGCCTCTGGACTGGGTGGAACAGAGTTGCTGAAAGCTGAGGTAACGTTCACCTCTCACACATTATCTCGATTTGAGCTGATCCACAGTCAGTCCAGTTTCCTCTCAGGCTGTCTGTGTGTGGAGCTGATCTATTCCATAGTGTTCTTCCTCTGTCAAAACTACACAACTGCTCACCTTCAGCATATGACAATGGCATGCGGTGAAAAGCAGTTTAGTTAGAACCAACCTGAATACAACATAACATTCATCTTATCAAAGTTGAAGTCCACATGACTTGACAGTAGCATCTCTTATGGTCTTATCCTGAAGAAGTTTGGGTTTTAATGCAGTACAGCCTGAAGGAGGATACCTCTGTAATCTTTGCTCATTTGTTGTTTGTATATCTCACACAGTCTTGTGCTATGGCATACACTATTTAGAACAAGTGTAGGTGTTGCCTTGCACTTCTAGCTCAGAGGTGTTTCTCATACAGTTTTTAGTTTTGTGACTTTGTCACTAGAACTGGGGAAAATAATCGTTTTTGAGATGCATTGTGATGCTAACGAGAAAGATTCTTAATCAATGAAGGAAAATTAAATAATCAATTTTTCAAGCGTAATTGAATAATATGCATGCCAGCATAATGAAGTTAAACAGCTCATTTATATCCATTTTACGGCAATATGCAGTTATAATGATGAATGAGAAGTTATTTTACAGATAACACTGGCAATAGCCAACACACTGTAACATTACACATTCCTTAGGATCTTGTGATGCCAGCCAAGTACAGTTAACAATATTTCCACCTTAACCGTCATAGATACAAATGAATGAAAGGTGAACTTACAGACCCTGGGAATACACAATCCATTAGGTCTTATGATGCTAGCCAGGTACAGTTACACATTAGTTTGATCATATTTTAATGCGAAAGTGCGCTTGTCACATCAGTGAATGAACACATAGCTTCATTACAGCTCTGCTACTTAGCTTAGCTTAAAGGGCTGTCCACACTGCCAACAATAACTACAACGACAACTGTAACAATAACAGTATGAGCGTCCACACTAACCAACAATAGGGAAAACCTCTCATGTAATTCATGTTTTAATGTGATGCCTTTCAAATTCAGTGGATTCTGATTGGCTGTAGTTTTCTATCGTTCACACAGTTGCTCTGAAAGTGATGCCCAACGATACTGTTCTTCTAGTCGTTATTATTATAGTGCGTGGTGTGTGTAAACAGGCCTATACATAGACATCTGTGTATGGTCATGTGTCTGTCCTGGTATTGTGTGGTGTGGGTCTGCTTAGCAGGCAGATCAATAGCAGGCTCAATGGTAATGACCAGTCAGTTAGTCCTCAACTCTGCACTGAAGGCCTGGGGAGAGAGAGAGCTGCCCTGCCTGTCTCCCTCCTCCCTTCCTCCCTCCCTTACCTCAATGCAACCACACCAGGCATCACACAACCACAGGCAGCCTAGTTAGCCCGGAGAAAAAGGGCGACAGACCTTCAGATCAATAACTTTAGTCTCGTCTGCCTAATTCCTCATTGGTTGACATTGGCACTCAGCTATATGTAAGTGTACGTATCCAGAGTGATTTGCTTCCCCCACCCCCTTTTTGTAACCGAAAAAAGCGGAAAAGGAGAAAGAAAAAAAAAACCTCACGCCCTCTGTTTGGTTTCCTTCTCTGCCCCCTCTCTCTTCCTCTCTCTCCCCACTCGTCTCCTCGCCTCTTCTCTGTTGTTCCCCCGTGTTTGGGATGGGAAAACCCGACCCGTGGAACGCCACCCCAGTTGTCATCTCGGGACGCCGTCATCCAGAGGCTTCGGCGGGATCTGCTGATGTCTCACCAGGCCCGCGACACCCAGTGTGCTCAGGTAAATATCAGGGATTAATGACGGGCGGGGAGATTAGCCAGTCACTCGTGCCGCCGTTATTCCAATGAGCTGCAGGAAATTACCAGAGTTCGTTCTCTCTCTCCCTCTCTCTTTCTCTTTCCCTCCCTCCTCATCTCAGACCATTATTGTATGATTACAGCGCAGCGTGTGTGACGTGGTTCACCACTGTATTGATTGTGCCACTTGCAAATTGCATGCATAAATGAATGCGTGAGAGAGCATCTATATTGCGCAATCATGCACTGAATTGCCGGGGCAAATTTTCAGATCTATAAAGGTAGAAAATTATTCCGGAGGGTTTATTTAAGAAAGAAAAAAAATCGGTTGGCACTTTGCATGTGAAATTTGAGATGATTATTGCTCTTGTGTGTTAGCTTTTCATTTAGCATCAGGCGACGTTGGGCACATCTCGCCCTCTCTCAGGATTTAAATGTGTTATTGATCAATATGGGGCAGGGGCAGCTCAAAAGAAAACGAGCGCCACCGAGCACTTGCATACGTTTCAGCCTCTGTCTTGACAGCTTGTTAAAAAAATAAATGCTTGTTTCCCACAAAAAGGTGAAAAAAAAACCACCCAAATATCTCCCCATCTTTCGGTTAACAAAGAAACCGCATTGGTATTCAGACTTTCAGTTTTTTTCAGTTGTAGCGTGCTAATGTCATGATTTAAATGAAGTATTGATCAGTTTAGGTGGGGAGAATGGAGAGAGAGGGAGCGATTGTAAGGGAAAGTAAGAGGGAGCAGGGTTATCGGCTTGCATCGCTCACAGAAAAAGGAGAGCCAGAGGATGAGCCGGGTTTTTTTAGGATTAAAGTGTGGCAAAGACTGTCCTTTTTTGCTCTCGTTTTTAAACCTGAGAACATGCTGGAATCTGATGTTTTGCAGTGCCATTCTGAAAATGGAGGAGGAGGCAGCCGTATTGTTTGTCAACAGAGCAGAGACAGAATGAATCAGATGGAACGCATGCTCATTTAGCTCTTCCGAGGGGGGGTTGAATGTCTGGACTACTCTCTGGCCTAAATGAAGGCGCTTAACTAATTGACCATCGGCAGATCATCAGTGGGCCTGCAATTGTGCCGTTTGCATTTTTTTTTTTTGCAAAAGAAGACAAGCCGCCATTGGAGGAAGAAAGCAGAGGACTTCAGTATGTCTGAGTGGACCACTGCTACCGGTCTGCAATCCCTCCTTTTCGTCTGCTCTTTTCTTCGGTTTCTCTTCCCCTCCCTGCTCTTTCTCTCCCTCCCTCTCTTAAGAAGGTGACTGCCTTTTGTTAATTAATCTGTTTAATTATTTATTTTTGCATTGATTTGATATGGTGGCTCATAATGTCAGGGGTCAAATAAAGCGATTATTTGTTTCTCATTTCAAAGCGCCTGTGTTGAAATGCTGATTACTGCTCAACAGACATAGCAATGAGATATCAATTAAGCATACTTATTAACGTGGAATTGAATGCTAATGTTGTTTTCAGCGACACTGCAACAACGGGAACAACGACAAATGTGATTAGTCTTTTTAAAGTGGTCATTTGGATGCTTTCTAACAATGGCGTATTTTCACATTTTGACCAGGCGGATTGATTTTTGTTTTGGAGCGCTCATTTATTCCATGTAATGCTTTCCTTTCCTGTTTGTCAGAGGCTAAGGGTGCCAGAGCAATGGCTTGGAGAAGGCAAGTCCCTGGAAAACCACTAGACAAGGAGAGGCAGATGGCGGCTCTCTCTGCAGCTTTCAGCTCCAGAGCCAGGGTCTCCTCTCTCTCTCTTCTCTCCTTTCTCCTCTCTCCCCTCTCGTCTCTCCCCTCTCTCTCTCTCCCCGACAGCCCCAGCCAAGAGGCTCTTTGCAGTGGATTGATTTTTCTCTTCCCTCTTGCGCCCTGCCTTCTTTTGTGGTTCGATAGCTGGACGTCCAGGAGCAGAGGGTCTGTGAGCTGCTGAGAGAGCTGCAGGAGAGCCAGCTGGAGCTGCAGCGAGGACACGGCCGCCTCCAGCAGCTGCAGAGGGAGCACGCTGCTCAGCAGAGCCAGGAGGACCAGCTCCGCTCTCAGGTAGGCAGCTCACCCGCAGGCCCAGGCCTCACAGGCCTGCACCTCCGCTCCCCACTCAACTGCATGTTTAAGCTACGGACACACTCTCATACATGTTAAATGGGTGTTGCTCATTGAAGGTATGTTTATGTGTGTATATTTATTTTTAGATGTTTATTCAGATGTAGGTGCTAGAATTTTTTAATCCATCATTCTTTTCATATGCGTTAGATCAAATAGTAGTTTGATTATTGTTTTATTATAGTTTCAAGTGTGATGTGATGAGATGTGGCTTGTGATGCGTTCACTTGGTCTGAACTAGTTAAGTAGTCTTGTTTACATGATAAATGAGGTTAAGTACATGTTGACCTGAGACAACCTGCTTGGCATTAGCTTCGGATCCCATAACCAAACATAGTCCACTGCCATTACAAGTCCATGTAGGGCCTTTTAAAGTTGATATACCTCAGGGAATTGAGCAAAAATATATCAGCAATAATTGGTTGAATATATTGAAAATTCATTGGAAAAATGATAGCAATGATATAAACAGGTACATTTCTTCTCTGCCCTGCCTCCTTTAAGTCTTAGCCTTGACTCTGCTTTTGCTGTTCTAGACAATCCGTCAATCCTAGCGTACTTCAGATTCTAAGCAGAGAAAGGGTGTTTCCATGGCTGAGGTGATGCAACTCATGGGTCCTGATCCCCCTGGATCCCCCTGGATCTGGTTCTTCTGGAGACCGGTGTTTGTCTCCTCCTCTAATCCCCCCCGCCTCACCTGACCTCAGCAACAGGGCCGCACTCCCAGTGCATTCCTGGCCAGCCGAGCTGGAAAGTCCATGCCTGGAAAGTTAAAAACTCCTTCTCCAGGACTCTGAGCTCGCTATCTGGATTTACTAATTGGCTCAGGTTTTTTTGTTTTAAACCTGTTTGTAGAACTTTGGCCATATCAGCTCATTCAGCGCCCGCAGTGGAGCAAGAGCAATGCTGGGTAAGGTTCATTACCCACTAGTCTCTCACCTGTGCTGGCAGGACTGATTGAGCAGGCAGTCTGTCTTTACCCCGGATAACCATGCGCAGAGTATGGATTGTGCTGGGCTGCCAGAACAACACTGATTCAGACAGACAGACAGACAGACAGACAGGCAGGCGGATAGGCAGGTACAGCCAGACACATGGGAAGTGCGTGGAGCCGTCATATAGATACACTGTAGCACCGTCAGGGGAATAGAGGCACATCTCGATAAACATAAATAAACAGCGCACTCAGAGATAGACAACAAACAGGACAGTCCAGAGAGGGAGGGAGGGAGAGGGAGAGGGAGAGGGTGAAGACAGAGACTGAAATTCATTCTGCAAGAGCTCAAAAGAATCACCACTGCCACCCCTCTGTGTCTCTCAGAGGAGACGGCTGACCAATCAGAGGCTGAGCCTGCACTGTCCGTCAGCAGCAGCTGTGTCACCTGTCGCTAGGCGTCACGGCAGACTTCAGCGCGGCTCGATGAGAGAGATGGAGGGAGGGAGAGAGAGAGTTCCACAGGAGCTCCTCTCCGTGGTAACCTGGTGCACGGGCTCACTCAGGCACACATCAAGCTGCCCGCACCTCATTCCAGCCTCAATGAGAGTCATGCTAACAGCGTGCAATGCCTCACCCCTCTCTGTCTGTCCACCTCTCTCTATCACTCTACCCCTCTGTCTGTCCATCGCTCTCTCTATCACTCTACCATCTGTCTGTCTGTCTGTCTGTCTGTCCATCTCTCTCTCTATCACTCTACCCCTCTGTCTGTCTGTCTGTCCATCTCTCTCTATCACTCTACCCCTCTGTCTGTCTGTCTGTCTGTCTGTCTGTCCACCTCTCTCTATCACTCTACCCCTCTGTCTGTCCATCTCTCTCTCTATCACTCTACCATCTGTCTGTCTGTCTGTCTGTCTGTCCGTCCATCTCTCTCTCTATCACTCTACCCCTCTGTCTGTCCATCTCTCTCTCTATCACTCTACCCTCTGTCTGTCTGTCTGTCTGTCTGTCCATCTCTCTCTCTATCACTCTACCCTCTGTCTGTCTGTCTGTCCATATCTCGCTCCATCACTCTAACCCTCTCTCTGTCCGCTATCTCTCTCTCCATCACTCTACCCCTCTCTGTCTGTCCATCTCTCCATCACTCTACATCTCTTTCTGTCCATCTCTCCATCACTCACTCTACCTCTTCTCTCTCTCTCTGTCCATCTCTGTCTCACTTACTCACTCTACCCATCTCTCATCCCTCACCTCCTCTTGTCTCTGGCTCTCTCTCTCTCTCTCTCTCCATCCTCCCTCTCAATTGCTCATTCTGTGTCTCACCCTCTCTTTCTACCTCTCTTCTGTTAAGCACAGTCCTCTTTCGGAGTGTTGCTTTCATTTTTACATTCCATCCAGCGTTATTGCATGTCTGGGAACAGCTGAATATCTTTTGCTTTATGACTAGCAGATTCTTTTGCCTTTTTGACAAGACTAGTCTTTTTGTCCCTTTTGTGCAGACACTGTTTATTCATACCTAATATGTCTGCTCATTCTGCCCACCCATTTAATGAGGCTTCTCTTTTCAGTTCTGTTCACAAATAAGCCAGACGGGTTAATAGGGGAGCTCCACAGTATTTTGTTGGTCTCTATATTTAATAGTCAATTGTATTATTTGTTTGGTTGTTTGATTAGTTTAGTCTTTTTTTTTTTTTTTTTTTCTTTTTTTTTTTTTTGAGACCAGGTAGGACCTGGTAAAAAAAAAGTGCAGTGTTGGCGGCAGCATCAGTCATGTGCTTGTAATTGCTGGGGAATTGGCTGTATTGGATGTTGAGTAAGTGTGGTAAATGTGATTTAGGGGGCCAGGCGGCCAGGCTGACGCGGTGCCTTTGCTCCCCTGTAGCTCTCCGAGGTCAGAGGGCGTCTCTCACTGGTGGAGGGCGAGAATGAGGCTCTCCAGGGATTCAAACGGGAGAAAGGAGCTGAGGTACACACACACACACACACACACACACACTTGTGCCCACACACTTTCTCTCATACACACACACTAACACTTGTGTAGGTCACACTCTTATCTCTCCTAACTGCCTTAAATGTGCTTTAATCTCATCCTCTCTGGTGATGTCACACCCCCACATATTCCACTCTTCTTGACGCCCAACAGCACTTAGTTTCCATAATGTAATACACCCAACCATTATTAGCAGTGCTTGAATGCATTGTGTCTTACATCAACACATCCCACATGTATGTGTTTAAGTATGTAGGGATATGTGCAGGGCTTTCCTGAAGCATTACACTTACATTAACATCCCACAAGTGTGCTAGGATCAAATTCACATTTAAATAAAGTAACAGTGTCACATCATTTCCAATCTGTAATGGTGAGGTATACCTGTGTGTGAATGTGTCTGTGTTTATGTGTGTGATTATGCATGCATGAGTGATTGATTAAGTGAGTGAGTATCTGTGTGTGTGTGTGTGTGTGTGTGTGTGCCCTCGTGTATGTGTCTGTGTTTGCACGTGTGTGTGTGTGGTGGCCACATTCCTGTCACTTGCCCTGCGAGGGTGCTGCTATTGTCCACGCTCCTCTCTCTGCGCCTCGTTTCGCTGGCCATAACCTGATTGCCTCTGCCTCCCCGTGTGCCAGTCTGCGGGGAGCATGGGAGGCTGGCAGTGGTTATTCGTAGCCATGGCTAAAGGGCTGCTAAAGACCAATCCAGCACACAGCTTGTGAGCTCCATTAATAACCCAGCAGATAGGAGCAACTCTGCTGCTGATTGCTGAGTTCACCCCCACAAGGGGTCAATTTAGTGTGTGTGAGAGAGAGAGAGGGAAAGAGTGTGTATAGTGTGAATACTCACTGCTTGGGAAGGATTGGATGTAACAGTGAGTAATGCCTTTCTGATTGTGAGTGTGGTTTGTGTGGATATATATATGGCTGTTTCCAAGCCAATTTCCAATCTGGGAAGAGTTTGAAAAAATAGTCAGTCCTATAGCTCGTTTGCGCCTCTTTGTGCGTGTATGTATGCGTCGGACTGCCTGTGTGTGTGTGTTTTAATCAGCATTCATGTATTTGTGTGTATTTGAATGTATGTATCTATTTTTTTGTGTCTGTGTGTCCCTCCGTGTGTCGTGTGTGTGTCCGTGTGCGTGTCTGTGCGTGTGTATGTACAGGTGGAGAGGCTCAGTGACGAGCTTTGCTCCATGCGAGCAGCACACACCGAGGCTGCAGAAGCCCAGAGGAAATGCACAGAGCTGCAGACAGAGCTCCAGGAGAGCCAAAGTGCTGCTCAGGAGGCTAGCAGAGAGGTCAGATCCTTTAAACACACTCACACACAAACAATCTCTCTCTCTCTCTCTCTCTCTCTCTCTCTCTCTCTTAAAAAAACTCTGAAAGTACAGTGATCAAATCACTTCTCTTGTTTAAGGAAACCCTGTCAAGCTCATTTGTGCCCCCCCCCGCCCCCTTTATTTCCTGTGCAACCTGTAATCAGCTAGTAATGGCCGTGCCTGCTTAAACACAAGGCCTTCCATTAAAATCCCCTCTGCATTTTTGCCACATTGCTATTCCCTTCCCCCCTAATGAAGGCCCTGAGCTCCCAGCAGGTTGTAATGATGTCCACTCTGATGCCACCGTCCTGGAGCTCTGAGCTCTACGCTCTGACAAGCACTCTACATGCAGCACGGCCATTACAGCACCCCTGGACAGCAGCACAAGTCCATGATTACAATTCTGATGGCTGGGCTCCACGTTTGGAGAGGTTTTTGGAACCTGTTGTTAATATGATTTCTGCGTGATATTACTGAAGGAGTAGCCCAACCAAAATGATCTTAAAGCACTGAAGGTTCCCCAGTGCGGTGTGCCTCATTACACACAACTGGAACAGGTGCTGCTGAAAGTGGCATCACAGTGCAGTGTAGTGATATCTCAGTGGGATTTATGGTACATAACTCACTCCCTCCGATTTACATAAGTGGACCTTTTTGGGTGAGTGAGCCTTCAACATGGTTCATGTGTGAATGTTTTAAAAGTTTGAAGCATTATTTTATAAATGTTTGGCTTTTGCAAGGAAACTTTAAAGTAGCATGAGAATATGATTGTTGTGGATAAAATTAGCATGTCTTCGTCAGATGTTTATTTGAACAATACAAAATGTCTTTGTTGGCGTTATAGTGGAGAAATAAATAGAATAGAATAGAAATATATGTACTAGGTTGACCATGACACATTGGATAGATGATAAAAAGTTTTTACTCGACTAATTGTCTGCAGTGGAAATCCTCTTCTCAACCAACATATACGGCTTCATGCCGTTGGATATAGTGTGTGTGTGTGTGTGTGTGTGTGTGTGTGTGTGTGTGTGTGTGTGTGTGTGTGTGTGTGTGTGTGTGTGTGTGTGTGTGTGTGTGTGTGTGTGTGTGTTATTCCTCATCTTTCTCTACACGGTCACCTTTGTTGGCGTTGTCCCTGTTGTCAGGCATGCTGCTCTGTGCTTTAATGAGGCCTGTATCCTCCGTCTACCTCCAGCCTGCTCTTAATCCCAGTCCTGCTTGCTCAGGAGCACATCCCCACACCAATGGGGGGGGGGGGGTCGTGTGCATGACTGTGTGGGGTGCGTTTGTGTTTTGTGGGCAGATGGAATGGTTGTTCTTGTGGAACGTAGAAACATGCTGTACACACAGAAACTCTTCAGACCCTCAGTATACATTGACACTAATTTACACACAAATCATGAATGTATACACATATACACACACACATACACACTTTCATATAAAGTTGCTGCGTATTCCTGATGTGCTGTTAGTTTTGACTACATTTGCACTGTGAAGGAAGCTAATGCCATTTTAATCACCTAATCAGTCATTGCCAGAGTGCAGTAGACTGTTGTGTGTGTGCCTCTTTTTTTTCTTTTCTTTTGGGTGGGTGTTCACCCTCTCTTCCGTTGCCCTCTCTGTCTTTAGGCGAAGGAGGAAGGCCAGGAGCTGCGGTGTGAGGTGACGCTCCTGAAGTCTCAGCTAGACTCTGCCAGTCAGCAGGTAGGCTGCACCTCTCTCTGCTGCCATGGAACTGTCCAGTTCACCCCTCCTCCACCTGTTTCTGCACTCAGACACCCACATCAGCAGTCACACAAACCTCCTCTACAGTCTCCTGAGTCGCACAGCAATCACGCCATTGATCACTCTTTCTGGTGTCCATAACTGCATCATTCTGTGTGTCATTCCTCGACTGTGATTGTGTGACTGCAGTGTAACTCTAATTGCTAGTCCAGTGGCCATCTCCACTAGTCTGTCTTTAACACGGAACCCGCAGAGCCTCACCGCTTTCATCTCTCCTGTCTCTTTGAACTGTCTTTCTCTGTTGTGGCAAACTTACACCCATTCATAATACACACACACGCACGCACGCACGCGCGCACACACACACACACACACACACACACACACACACACACACACACACACACACACACACACACACACACTGCATCAACTGCACATCAACTGCATTAATGGTTGGAGTGAAAACGCTGGTGGTGAAAGCTCACTGTGAGGGGGGATCTGTCCTTCCTTGGGCTGTTTTTTGAGTTTGTGTGTGACTGGCTGGGTGTTTGTGTGCAGGGGAGAGAGCACCTCCACTCACACGCTCACACATACGCCCACACCTACTCTCCTTCCTCTGCGGCGGAGGACTGTTAGGGCCAGCGAGTGGCGAATGATTGCTAATAAAACATTTGATTGAGAGGAGGACAGAGTGAGGGCCATAAACAGGCTGGATTCTGCCCTTTAATTTTGCCATCCCCAGAGAATTGTTTTTGCCATGCCGCAGTGCCGGCCCCATACACAAGCAGTTAGTTGTCTGCCCTAGGACTGGAATTTAATTTAGTGTGTGTGCGCGCGTGTGTGTGTGCGCGTGTGTGTGTGTGTGTGTGTGTGTGTGTGTGTGTGTGTGTGTGTGTGTGCATGCGTGTCAGTGTGCTTTTGTGCTGGCTGTGTTGCGTTGCGTATTTTTGTAATTCCGGGAAAGACAACTTTGGTTCTTTTTCTAGTTGCTGCTCTGCTGCTGATAAGACAAAAAACAATCATTTCATACTGCTGGCGAAATGCACGCATGGAGAAGCTTCGACGGCCACTGCAGAGCTGTCATTGCTCCAGCATGCAATTTCCATGCATTTCTGATTCTACCACGCTGCTACAACTACCGTGTGTGTGTGTGTGTGTGTGTGTGTGTGTGTGTGTCTCAGAGGGTGTGCTGGTGCGTGTGTGTCGAGTCTAGTGTGTTTGTGTGTGTGTGTTTGCACATGTGATTCATATTGATGTGTGACCGGCCGGCATGTTTGTATATGATGGGATCTGCACTGTGCATTCGGATGATGCCTTTACGTAGTGTTGTGTCCAACTGGATCAGAGTGCAACACAGCACAGAGCATTTAACTAATGTGCTCCCAAGTGCATAAAGCATTCATCCTGTAGGATAGGGCAATGCCAATACATGTGTGTGTGTGTGTGTGATGCAAATGGAATTACAGCTGATGGTGCGCATGTTGTGTCTTTTGTTTTTGTATATGTTTGTATATATGTATTTTTATATCTTTGTCTGATAATATACATATTTAAAATATGTGTAATTTGTGTTGTGTGTGTGTGTGTGTGTGTGTGTGTGTGTGTGTGTGTGTGTGTGTGTATGTGTGTGTGTGTGTGTGTGTGTGTGTGTGTGTGTGTGTGTGTAAGGCGCAGGGGTCTTGCTGAAAGGCTGAGGCAGGAGCATATATCAGACACACAGCTCTGCACTAATAAAAGGCCAGCAGTGGTGCAGCTCCTCTCCTTCTGGGAACAGCACGCATTTTTACTGCCTCTCTGACAGCAAGATAAAGTGCTCGTCCAATTAGAAAAATATTTGGCCACATACCTTCCAACAGAGCTCCTTGCCTTCTTATTTTCCCAACTACTTTTTTATCAGGGATCTTGGCTATTTTTATTGTTTGTTTTCTTTTAATTGTGTGTGTGTGTGGTTATATATAATTCATTTTTTGCGGCATGTATCTAGAGGCGTCGATCCACACCACACCAAATATAGTAATGTAATGACTACTGTCTCCTAGAGTTTGCATTTTGCAGGGAATTTTTTTTCTCTCTCTCTCTCTCTCTCTCTCTCTCTCTCTCTCTCTCTTTCTTTCTTTCTTTCTATGTCATTGTGCTTCTCGATTGTGCCATGACTGGTCCAGTGATGCATTCTCCTCTGCATGATTCTTAACCCTCCACACTCATCCTTCTATTCTGCTTACGAGTAGATTGGTGTGTGTGTGTGTGTGTGTGTGTGTGTGTGTGTGTGTGTGTGCGTATTTGTGTACATTGAGAGTGAGCTAGTGTGTGTGCCCTTCCTTTCTTTTTTTCCTGAGTGCATTAAAATTAAATTCTCTCTTGTTGTTGTGAAAAGAGGCACACGTTAAAAATAATTGGATGTGGGAGAGAACAAAGGGCCGGCTCCCCTCTCCCTCTCTCCCTCTCGCTCTCCCTCTCTCTCCGGCAGGGCCCAGGCGAGCCGTTAATGCCGTGGCAGCCCTGCATTGTTCTGCTGTCTGCAGCCATCCCCCCACAGCCAGACACTCAGCGCTGGAGAAGTCACTTTTAATGTCTGATAATCAAGGTGAATTTTCAAAAAGCTGCCATTTCTAAATGATGGTGTATATATTATGTGGAGATGTTGGAGGGGGTAGGAGGAGAGAAGGGGCCAGGGGAGGGTTGGTGCCGCAGAGGAGGCGGCCTGGCGGCCATGGACAGTGAAAGAGAGACACCCAGAGGCCAGAGTGGGAATTGCAGGGTTCTTGCTGCTTTTTCATACTGGAGAAGTGATGTGGGGAGATGGTTGTCACTTGTTTGATGGGCATTATTTCCCTCTTTTGTCTTTTTGCATTTATTTTCTATCTAGTTTGTTTTCTTTTGTTGGTGTGTGTATGTAGGTATGTGAGGGCATGTGTGTATATGTGCGCGTGCGTGCGTGTGTGTGTGTGTGTGTATATGTGGCTGTAGCTCAGCTGTGGAACAATAGCACACAGAGCTTGTGGTTTTACTAAACTGCTGAAACACAGCAGCACACCAGGAGTCTCCCCATGAAGCCCTGGTACTCAACCAGCAAGGTCCTGCACTCACTCCCCCGTCGGCCCCAGGATGAGGGATTCGCCCCAGGAGGCGACGGGAGCCAGTGGGAAGGAAACCGAAACGTGGCCAAATTCTCTTTACACAGGTTTTTACCTACCTGTTCTGTAAGGGGAGATTGTGTTTTGGTCTAGCCAGTGGTGGGGAACTTCCATCACCCTGCCATGTAGCAGACCTGTCTTATAACCCTTTTGGCTTAACAGCACAGTCTAACACAGCAATACACAGAGAAACAACAGCGCACAACAGCAAAGCACAACGGGGAAGGAAACCAAACAGCACAAACAGACTCAGTATCACAGCACAGAATTCTGTATAACGCACAACTCCCAGTAACCCAACACACAAGCACAGACCAGCAGAGTCTGAGCGCTGATTATTCAGGTATTATTCCCCCGTCCCCTCCACGGAGCTACGCGTCCCCACTACTCGCTCCTCTCCTCACGCAGTCATTTTTCACCGCGCCTTTTCCAGCCGGCTGCCTCGGCACCTCGCCTGCGCCGGACATTAAAGAGCTGAATATATGCAGCATGGCCAGTCTAATAAGTGTACATTTATTTTCTGCGCTGGTGATTTACTGGTGCTCCCCAGGCTTGGGTAGGTAGGTAGAGTAACCGAGAAAAAAAGAAAAGAACAGAAAAGACTGAAACTGAGGGGACTGTGAAGTGCACCCTGACGACCAGAGCTGCCGTATATACCCTGTCGGTACCTTAGCTCTTCAGACACATAGGAGAACATGTTTGATACATACACTTTAAAGTAGCATTAGCTGGCATTAAGAGCCGAAGAATGGGGTAGGAGTTTTATTGTAATGCATTATTACTGAGTCCTGGCTGGTGATGCGTTTCTTGTCCCCTCTTTACCCCCCTTTGACCTGCTTTGCTAATGGCGCATCAAGTGTCGCCTCCCCATCAGACGTCCATCTCTCTCCTTCTGGAGGGTGACCCTGGGGCCATGTGCTCTCTGAAGGATCAGATACACTCACACATACACACATACACACACACACACACACACACACTCATTGAGCGCACTAAAAGCTTGGCGGGAGGCCGGAAATCGACGCAAGGGCCTTCTCTCAGGAAGCAGAACTCCCACGAAACAGGAGGAAGCGGCCCAACTGCAAATGTATTCTCCCGCTCTCCGAACTCCGACCCATGAGCTGCCGAACACCCCCACCCCTACCACCATCCCCTTGCGTGCATTCGACCAAATTTTCTTTCTTTTTTTTTCTTTTTTTTTTTAAAGAAAATAAATGAAAATGAAATGGAAGTAAATGTGCTGCATGAAAGCCTTTGGTCCAGTGTGTCTGTTTTTGTCATTGATTAGCTTAGCCGTGGGGTTCTGCTTTAAGATGGCTGACTTAATGCATCACCAGAGAAAAGGCCTCTTCTTCCCTCTCTTTCATGAGGACAGAGGCTCAGATGTGCTACACTCCCTGAGATGGATCATCCTGTGTGTGTGTGTGTCTGTGTGTGTGTGTGTGTGTCTGTGTGTGCGTGTGTGTGTGTGTGTGTGTGTGTGTGACTGTCCGTCCTCTGAGGCATGCGAAAGTAGACACAAACCCTCGCTAAACAGAGGAAGCTCTTTAATGGGATGCCACACAAAGTTTTCTGGGGTATTTCTCAGTGTCCCCTCTTCTTTCCCCTCCATGTGGAAGATACATTTGGCCTTTCATCAACCATTTCTTTGTGCAAAACCAAACATGCAAGAAGCACAAAAAACTAAAAAACCCTGAATTTATATTTGAGTCTCTTTCATTCTCTTGGCCCCACTCCCATGACCACAGATTCCTCTTTCACTTGTTTCTCTCTTCTCCATTTGGAGAACCATGTCGTCCCTTCGCAAGAATCCAAAATCTTATTTGTCAGTACTTCAGTCATTTGATTTTATCGTTCACTTGCACACAACGGCTTGCTCAGTGAATAATATGAGACATACTTGTGTTAGGACCTCAGGCCGCAGAAAATTCACAACACTGGTTCAGCGTTTCAGTGCAGTGCTGTGGAGCCAGCTGCAGGTCACGTTGCCGTTTGCCGCAAATCCTTTCTCTTCGATTCGGCTTTAACACTGGGTCTCCATCCATTCTTAGCACCCACAGATTGTGGATAGACTGTTGGAGAACGATGACATCACACTCGCTGCCCCGGCTGTCTCTATCGGGCGTGTGTGTCGCGGCTGCCGAAACCTCATGAGATCACTGGCTCTGTGTGTACATACAAGCAGCATTCCCTTGCCCCAGAGCAACACTCAGGCAATGCTTTTCCCTCTGTGTGTGTGTGTGTGTGTGTGTGTGTGTGTGTGTGTGTGTGTGTGTGTGTGTGTGTGTGTGTGTGTGTGTGTGTGTGTGTGTGTGTGTGTGTGTGTGTGTGTGTGTGTGTGTGTCAGATAGATAGAGAGAGAGAATGAGAGAGTTTTTGTGGGTTCTAGTCTAGCGCCATTTCCCCACAGGGACGCCCATTTTAAAGGAGAATTTTCTCACTCCTGATGGTTGGCATGTCCCAAACTGATTTGTTAAAAAAGGATTTTGGATGCCCCTTATTCTGGCAGATTTGCAAAGCAGCTTACTATAGTGTCTTGTGAGACAGAGGTGGAAAGGGGTGTGTGTGTATGAAATGTTCAAAAGATTTTTGATTTTATGACATTATGGTCTTTGAACAGCTAATTTTTGCCATCTGACTTTATTTCGAACAATCTGCTAAAAATCAATACCTACCCTGTAACATGTGACCTATGAGTGTAGACTATATCACAGCAAGGGGACCTATTAGAGCATAGTTATGATAAGAGAGTTAATTGTTAGTAAACTCTGATGTTAGATGGTCAAAAGCCTCTTTTGTTTGTTTGTCTTTCTTGACACATTTACATATCCTGATAACAGATGTTACTTCCTCTTTCTTTGAAACCCAACTGCAGACTTCTACAATATCCATCAATCTGACATGCCTCACTGGTGTCCTTTTGGGCTCCAATAGCGATGTAAGTGTCAGCTTTTCACAGTAAACGGAGACAGCAAACATTCATCACATTTAAACAATGGTGTGAGTTTATGTGCAAAGGCAAAAACAAATTTCAATCAGTCAGGTCTTTTTCTCACTTGCTCTCTTTCTGCCACATTACCATTGTGTATCAGTGTAGTACTCATTAAAAAAAGATCTTTAGTGCGAGAGCCCACAGTGAAGTTTCACACATCAGTTTAACAGTACCCTTCTGGAGATAGTCGGCCCACAACCACTTATTAAATGACTTATTCCACATATCAGCCGCTTCTCATACATGGTCAGGTACCCTCTGGTACAGAAAATAAAATAAATAAATAACACTTGTATGAACACTTGTCAGTGTTTTTGCAACCAGAGGGTAAAGAAGATACAGCATAAACAGCAGGCATAACTTAATGGCTCCCATGAGAATCCTGGCACATTTTTCATCAAATTAGCGTATTTATTCCTCACACTTTTAGTATGTTTTAATGGAGTGGTTGGAGGGGATAGTGCAGCGTCTGCTTTAGAAGTATGAACCAGTGGGTTGATGAGAGTTGGGAAGGTCTCTGAAAGAAGCGTCAAGAGAGAGGAGCGAGAGAGAGGGAAGCCTGGTGCCAGCACGGCCGCTCAGCGTGGCCGGGGAGAGGGGTCTGGCGCCGTGCCAGTGTGGGCTGCGTGCCCACGAGGAGGCAGTGTGCGGCCAGGGCTGGAGCTGCCAGTGGTTTCGTCCTGGCACGGCGGGGTATGCGAGGGGCAGGACCACCCCAGAGGGAGAGAGGAGGCAGAAAGAATCACAAACACGAGCAGACCTCTGGCGGAGATCTGAAGTTTTGGAGCTTCTAATTATCTTTCTTTTTTTGGTTGTAGATGAGTTTTATTAGAACACTGAAACGATGGCGCCATTTCTCCACTTTCCCGGTGCAGTGCTCTAGTGAAATGCTATAACCTGTCCAGTTACATAAACCAGACAGTTTCTTCTCATTATGCCCATTGCATTTCGGTAATGATACGTTTTCATAAATGTGAACATTCAAAACACATTCTTTTTTAATCTTGACTTTTTTCATTTTGCTTGGTACAGTAAATGTGTTTGTTGTTCTGAATCCCCCTCTCCAGTGCTGTGGTGAATTTCTTTTTTTTCCTTCCACCCCCCACCCCCACCCCTTCTTTTTCTCTGCCTCTTTCTTTGTACCCTTAAAATATTCTGCACATCTCGCAGCAGTTCCGCATGACAGACACCCCTAATATAATCTCTGTGTCTGAATTCTAATTTCTAGCGTCAGGATAAAATAAATAGTGTGCAGTTAATTACGGGGCGCGCGCTCCTGGCTCCAGCGGATGATTTATGAAGTGCGTGTAAGGCATTCTGCAACACATTTTTCTTAATTTATTTTTAATCTGTCTTTCAATTAATCCTGCTGGAAAACGTCTTAATGATGTTGGGGTAGTGGGGTGGGGTAGGGGGGACAGCGGTAATGAGCCCGGGCCAAGGGAGTCTCACTCTGGCTACAGGGGGTTATGGACGACGGTGGGGGTGGGGGTGGGGGGTGGGGGGGGGGGGGGGGGGCTACCCTGACAAGGGCATTTTCAACTCACCCCCACCCCACCCCAACAAGCCCACAGCCATTCCTCACCAGCAGCAATTTGCGGTGTGCTGCCTACTTCTACGTCGGACATCTTAGCTTTGTTTATTTGTCTGTTTCTCGTCCTTCCAATTTTTTATTTATTTCTTTTTCCACTCTGCCCTGGTGGGTTTGTGTGCCACAGTTTCTATGTTTGAGTTTGACTGCTCTACTTGTTTGTTTGTTCAGGCCGTGCAGTCAGGGCTGTGTGTTAGTGTGTGTTGGCCCCGCTCTCCGCTGCCACTGTAAGATCAGAGGTGCAGGGCAGCGTGTGTGTGTGTGTGTGTGTGTGTGTGTGTGTGTGTGTGTGTGTGTGTGTGTGTGTGTGTGTGTGTTAGTGTGTGTTGGCCCCGCTCTCCGCTGCCACTGTAGGATCAGAGGTGCAGGGCAGCGTGTGTGTGTTAGTGTGTGTTGGCCCCGCTCTCCGCTGCCACTGTAGGATCAGAGGTGCAGGGCAGACAGCCCTTCTGCCTGCGGTTGGCTAGGGAGCCACTGAGGCATGGGGAGCAGCCATGTTCATTTGGAGCGAAGAAGGGGAGCCAAATGTACACTAACTATTCACTGCTATGAACATTTATTTGTGAATTTGTGACGGGGATGAGATGGGGTTGTAAGTTATGAGTGTATTTGAAGTAGATACCTGTATATTCATACTAGATACCCCTGTGTTACCGATGAGAGATCTTTGGCATGCAGTGTTTAGATGGAGGGCTGCCTCTACCTACAGGGATAGGTTAAAGGACATATGGCTCACTTGCTGGCACAGTGTGTGTGTGTGTGTGTGTGTGTGTGTGTGTGTGTGTGTGTGTGTGTGTGTGTGTGTGTGTGTGTGTGAACTGAAGCTGAGCGGGATGAGCTGGATGGCCACACAGAAGCTCACTCCTGCTGATGAGCGTTTTCTCCATGGCTTCCTCAAGGCTCGGCTGCTCCAGCCTTTGCAGATGTGACCTCTCTGTCTCTTTCTCTCTCTCTCTCTCTCTCTCTCTCTCTCTCTCTCTCTGTCTCTTTCTCTCTCTCTGTCTCTTTCTTTCTCTCTCTCTCTCTCTCTCTCTCTGTCTCTTTCTCTCTCTGTCTCTTTCTCTCTCTGTCTCTGTCTCTTTCTCTCTGTCTCTTTCTCTCTCTCTGTCTCCTTCTCTCTCTGTCTCTGCTTGTTATGCAGCAGCACTCGTTGGCAATTAGTGCAGATGCAGAGAAGAGCATGTTCACTGTGGAGCAAGGGCAGTGGCAATGGAGCCACACCACACCACGACACACTTTCCTAATCAGCTCCACATACCCCCTGCATCATTTACCACCCCTCAGATAGCCATTTATCTATCTCTCTCCCTCCACCTCATTCTCCCTCTACTGCTTTGTATCTCTTTCCTTCTCTCCCTTCATAGGCACTGATCCCATACTAACCAGTCTAGAAGAGGAGAAAAGCTGGATGTGCTTTTCTTACACCGATGATGGCACAATGTGGTCCCATCCTCTCTCTTGTGAGGGTTCGCTCAGGGCTCTAACTCGCCAGAGGAGCCCGACTCCCGCTCCTGTTCGGGGCCGATCGATACCTTCTGCCGGGGCCAGGGTGCCCCACACCACCTTAATAGGTCCTGCAGGTCCCCCTCATAAAACACTCTGCAGGCCTCCGGGCCCCAGCAGCCATAAATCCGCCCCTGTGCAGAGGAGGAGGAGGAGGAGGAGGGGCGGGGGGGATGGGTAGGATAGTTTGGGTGCTCAGACACAGAGGTGGAGGAAAGGGGAGGGCTCCGACAGAGATGTGGGGTTTGACATCAAGATGGTTTCTTTGAACTTTCAGGTAATGTATGTATGTATGTATGTGTTTGCATGCATGTATGTATGTATGCATGTATGTATGTATGCATGTATGTATGCATGTATGTATGTATGTATGTATGTATGTATGTGGGGTATCAAGTATCAGGATGATACGTGCTATCGCTTTAGAAATATTGTTCCCTCAAAAATGAAAGTAATGGAGAGCTTGTAGTTCATACTAGTTATTTTATTTTAGTACTGATGCTGAATCATTGGAAGGCTATTAATCATCACGCCAGACAAATCCAAGGAAATCTATGGTACAGTAAAGCCTGGATATATTAATATAGAGAGTATGGGGATCTATGTTTCCTTTATAGCTCTTTGATATAATGTATGTATGTGAGCAAGCTTGTGTGCATGTTCGAGTAGGTGAGGATGTGTGAACTTGTGTGCATTAGCCAAACGAATAGCTACCAACTTTAATTGCCTGTGCATCCACTTACTCACCCCTGACGGCCTCCAACCCCATCCACCTCTCCTGCCGTTCCCCACCCTCGCAAATGAAGGAGAGAGAGAGGGGGGAAAGAAGGGAAACATAATTACTTATTTTAGTGGACTGCAGCAGAATGCCTCTCGCCAAATGACTCTAATTCCAAATGGTTAACAAGATTTTTCTCTTTAATAGAGCCGAATCCGTGTGACAGCAAATTGCTTTCCCATTTGCGGCCCTTAATGGCTTTTCATACTTTGCACTTCCAATAAGCAGTAAACTCGGAAATTAATATTGCACGCTGTGTTATGATGCAAATGGGAGCCAGATAGGCACGCTGTACCTTCATGCAGAAAACCCTGATTAGATCCCGTAATTGCTTCGGTGGGATTTTTTTTTTCTTTTGCTCTCTCTCGCTCTGTGTTTGTATCTCCACGCCTTCTCTTTTTTTTTTTTTTTTTGCGTTTGAACTTGCGTCTGTGTTTACGGGGCTATTTTAAGCCTCGTAGCAGTGTGCTTTCATATCAGCCACTGACAGCACTCTTGATTAGCTCGGCTTTTGTTTTTGTTTGTTTTTTTCCCCCCTCCTTTCTAAATCAATGCTAATCAGCGATAATTGAGGCGCAGGGAGAAGAAGGCTTGTCCTTGGGTTCTACTGGTTTGCGCTGAAGCCTTGTGCTGTCACCTTTACTCAGCTCTGTGTTCTCACTGTTGTTCTCTCCTGTGTGTAGCTCTTTCATTGCATTTTTTTTTCAGCATGTAGGAGTATGTTTTGTTTTGCTCTTCAATGAAAGTTATCTTTATCATCTTAATTATATTTATCGTAATACAGTATGCTAATCTGTTTTTAGAAGCTCAGCAAAGCGGAGCTTTATTACTTACTGTGATCATCTTCAGTAACTAGTAAATACAAGCCTCAAGCAGGCAGCTGGGCCTAAGTAAATGCAGAAAAAAACCTGCGCTGAGGTGAGTCGAGGGTTTAACAACATGTTAAAGACGGCTGTTAAAGCGAACATATCAGCATACACATCAGGCACCCCATCTCCCATCTCCCTGCGCCCCGAGATTTACTATCCTCACATCACCTTCCAGCATTAAAGACTTCATTACTCCAAATGCAGATTATTCCCGCAGGCTGTAAATCTGCCACAAGGACTTCCATATCACACAACCTGTATGGTGTCATCCCTTTTCACGGAATTACATCTTTTGGTGGGGAAGAGGGGTGTGTGTGTGTGTGTGTGTGTGTGTGTGTGTGTGTGTGTGTGTGTGTGTGTGTGTGTGTGTGTGTGTGTGTGTGTGTGTGTGTGTGTGTGTGTGTGTGTGTGTGTGTGTGTGTGTGTGTGTGTGTGTGTGTGTGTGTGTGTGTTGTTCAACCGTACAACATGCACACACTCAGTTACCCTCACAACACACACACATGTGCACGCAAAGAAACACGCATACACACACTGAACCACCTGACCTTTGGACAGAAATAGCAAATAAATTCAGCTGGATGGGCTGGCGATTGCTGGCAGCTATTGAGGTTAAGTATCCTCTGGTCGGCTCTGGGAGGCTCTACGCGACACTGTGCAGTGGAACCAGGGGGGGGTCACATGACTGAGTACACATGCAATCTGATTCTCTCGGCCTGTCGCCATAGCAACCGTTCATTTCTTTCTTCTTCTTTTTTTTTCCCCAGTCCTGTTCCCATTTCACCTGTCACTTCAGTAATTGCCTCTGAATTCTCTGGCATATCGGGGAGAGAAAAAAAATGATGATAATAATAAGACAATATTTATGAGCTGAGCACTGATAGACAAGAAGTTAAAAAAGAGAAACATTTCATTAGAGGGGAAAATTAATGCCAGGGAAAGGTCTATTATGGAAGGTTCCAGATTTGTATTTGGCTTTCGGTTGCTGGTTCCATTCCATGCCTCCCTACCCCTTACCTTTCACCAAATTTGCATTGTGTTCATTGAGACACTTCACATTTACTAATGATTTTATAACAGAAACTGTATTTTTTCGCCATAACAATTGCATTTCTGAACCTAAAATATGCATGCTTTTTCAGATATTGCAGCTATTACTATTGTTTTCCAGCATTCGTTTGATAAAATTCTCATTGCAGAAGAATTGGTGGTTTCAGTGATTTGTGTTTTGTGGCAGTGGGGCATTCATTATTGCAAATAGCTCATTGTAAACAGTCGTAATGAAGGTCTAATAGGCTTTTCCTAATAGCCATGTATACCATTACGTGAGGGCAGGGTTTGTAAGTCGAGTTGGTCTTGCCGGCCTTGTGTGTGTTACACTGGTCACTGAAACATCTGCTCAAGCTGTGTCTTGTTTGCTAATCCCAGACCTCATTCCAACCGCGTTCTTCAGTTCTGTGACTGAATTCTTTAACCTTTTAAACATTGAAAGTTTATAGTAATAACAAATGTCCTGCCCGGTTGAGCCGTCTTAAAACGAGAACATAAATACAAGAAATGATTTCCCCGTGTTGGCCCGACTGTCAAAAAAAAAAAATACGAAAGCAGAATGGCCATGTTGGATTTATGTGTGTGCTTTTAGGGCAGGGACGGCAGTGGAGGGGCACGTCAGTGGAATTAATTGATTTGCCCATATTTGTCAGGAAAGAGTGAGCGGCTAACCCGCGCCTGCATTATTAAAGCTAATACCACAGCGGTTTGGCCCACTCTTGCACCCGTGAATCACTGTCTGCTGCGGCCTGCTGATGTATGGACATATTATACCGAGCTCTGCATGGGGCTCGAGGCTCAAGCACTCCGTTCCTGCCCCCACTCCATGTACCCACCATCACCACCTCTTCCTGCCCCACATACTCATGCCCCCTAGAGGCCACCTGTGTTTTTGCAGTGAAGACCACTCTGAGAATAGCCCCGGGCCGCCCACATACTGAAGCACCCTGTGTTATGCATTAAGGAGACTCAGCCTGGGCAATGGAACATAAACACGCTCAATAGCCCCTATCTCCCTGCCTGCAGTCTGCATTCTCCAGGCTGATAAACATACCTGACATGCTGCAGGGCTCAGATTGTGGTCAGATGCTTCAGATTTGTTGGTCAGATCATGTTGATCATGTAAACAAAATGAACAAATATACGACCTTGACTTTAGAATAATGTTATTAATGTGTCCCAAATATACTAGAATTTGTTTTTACTGTTGAGCCCTTCAGAAGTATCACCATGCTTTACAAGAATATTCCGTTTTGACTACTACTGCTACTTTAGATTTAGATCATATTAGAGTTTTAAGTTATAAACTGACAACTCAATAATCTTTTTATTTCCTGTCAATACTTTCTGGATAGTGATCCTACTCTAATATCACTTTCAAAGAAGCATACAATGTTACAGCTTCCTGCAGAGTGTATACCTATATATGGAATATAAGCCATTGGAATCATTTCAAATTTCAGCTAGTGTCAGTAGTCGTAGTCCATTACAATGGGTGCATTTAGTGAAAACATATACTTTGAGTGCTTTTGGATAAAAGGTTCTGTTGAATTAATACATTTAATTGTATGTGATTACATTTACAGACGCTTGAGAAAGTACTGTAATAAAGGGGTTGAAGTTGGGCTGGTGATGGACAAACTGACAGAAAGACAAACACACACACACACACCTCATTTGCAGAGTTTGGATGCTGATCAATTTGTGTGTAGCTTCAGCCCCACAGAATCACGTATAGTAGCATATGCTGGCACACACACATACACACACACACACACACACACACACACACACACACACACACACACACACATAAAGCCCACCCAAAGAGTGAACAAAACAGCTTTAAGATGCAGGCTGGGCCCCCACTAGAACCCCATTTGATCAGCCACGTCATTTGATGGCTCCGCCGAGGCAGAGGGGTGAGACGCTGGGGCTTTATCCACAGTTGAAAGGCAAACAAGCCGCTCGCATGCCATGCTCTAACATTCAGCAAGATGAACTGTTTTAATATTTAAAAACAATCCTGTTACACAATACAAAAAAAAATATAGAAGGGCTTTGTGGGAAAGGCTGAATTAACTGCGAGTGCTGTAAATATTTAATAGTCGTTTGTGCATACTGCGCCGGCGTTTATAGCTTGTTTGTTGGGAGGGGTATGAGCATAACTTGTGGAAGGATGCCTCTTTCTGACAGGGAGGTATACAGAATAGTTTGGGAGGATATGAGAATGTTTTTTATTGCCACTGCGGTTCTGCGGTTTGCCTATGGGTGCCTTAGGTGATGATGGGATTGAGTTGAGAAGGATGATGTCATTACGCTAAATGCACCTGGGAAGTCCTTTAGCTGACCCTAATGTTTAGTGTGCCTTGCCAAGAGCTGAGGTGAAAATCCCAGTCTGAGGTGAGCCTTTACTGTGAACCCAAGGACACCTAAATGCTCACGGACAGGTGTGCACACACAACGATGAGAAACTCCCAAAGACACTCATGCAGAGTGTTTGCATTGCAGACAGGCGCTGTCACCGTCTCGAAAATGACACATCATTTTTTAATCGCGGCAAGTACCCTTGCACCCTGAAAGCATCGCTTTCACACCCCCTTGACGGCAGTCTCCAAAAGGCCTTTCTTCCTTTCTCATATATATTAATTTTATATATATATATATATATATATATATATACACACAAAAAGGAGGGTTGCTTTTATCTGGGCTCTGATGACACTGTCGTGTTTTCTCGGCTGCTCGGTCTGGGTGCCTAAAATAAGCGCTGCAGGAGCAGCTGGCCTCCGGTGCTGTCAGAGCCCCACGCCCCGAACGCCGCCTGTCAGTGCCGCCGCTCCGCCAAGCCTCTTCACGTCAGCGACACTCTCTCCCGGTGACTGAGTGGCAGAATGGGGGCAATTATAAATCACTTTGCAGTGGCTGCTGGTAATGGACGGCCTGCTCTGACGGAGGGGTGAACAGAGGAACCGAGAGAAAGGGGGTGAAACAGAGAGAGGGAGGTGTGGCATGAGGTCTCGTCTCCCCTCCTCTCATTCTCTCAACTCCTGTCACTTTGTCCAAACAAGGGCAATACCGAGTAGTCAGCTGCATGCCCCTAATAGTCCTCATTACACTGTTTGTCTTGGCTTTGTTTGAGTGATGAGTTTGTATAGTTCTTTTTTCCAAAGTCTCTCCCTCTCTCTCCACCTCTGACTCCCTGAAGAGTCTCTTTCATATTGAAACAGGCATTTCATATTACTGTTTTGAAGTTTTGTCTTCATCTTTTTTTTTTCTCCTTCCGCTCAATTTTGAATTGAAGTACATCCTATCTGAGGCGCCATAACTCACTTGTTGGTGTTTTTCCTTTGGTAAACCAGGAGTAGAAGCATTACATGAGTCAAAAGAAAATGATTAGTCATCCGCCAAGCAAGACTACGTCCCAGTATGGTTCTACTTCCCTCATTTTGTAATAGCAACTCACAGATGTCAAAATAGTGGCACAAATAAAAGCACAAATAGTGGCTTATTCATTCAACAAAAACAATATATACTTTTACTAATGTGCACGTTGCTAAGTTGCCAACGCACAGAACACTGCAGAGACACAGGTGCTCTATAAACCTGCAGTTTCCTGATGGGGAAATGTCCATGTTCGCCGAAGTGGGCAGCCTATTGCTCCAAGTGTGTGTGTGTGTATATGTGTGTGTGTGTGTGTGTGACAGAGTGTGAGTTTGTTTGTCGAGTGCGGTGGCAGTCCGTCTCCACCTCCACCCCCATCCCCAACTCACAGGTCTCCATCAGAGCCCCTCCGAATAGATCTGTATTTACAGCCCAGGTGTCGGAAACAGCTGGTCAATCCATTTAGCCTAAGGCCACTGATTTGTTCGTATTTACTACAGCACCCAAAGAAAAGCCGGGGTATTTTTTCCTCTCCCTTTCCTATTGATCCGGCGCTTAGAAAATCTGCTCTGCTGTCTAAACACTATTGATCCCCCTCCTCTCTGCTCGGCAAGCTCTCGCACCAGTGTATAAAGGGACTGGATGAATTGAAATTTCATTTCCGACAACTTGTTCCTGGTATTTTTAGGGCTTTTTTTTTTCCTCTTTTCTTTCTTTCTTTTCTTTTTTTTGGTGGAGGGATACACGGCAAAAGCCAGGGCGCTGTTAGATGCCAGTCAATTGCCCACCCTCCCTCTCTTCTGCCCAGACTGCTGTGCCAGCTTGGGGCACACTTAGATCCTTTGTCCACAGCAGCCCACTCACAGTGTTACTGCACAGACTGACCTGGGTGGCTAGCCAACACCTTCAGTGAGCTGTTAAGAGGCAGGAGATGACTCAAGGCTGGCCAGCTCACCTGGCCATCTGATTAACACTCTCTAATGCATTTCCCAGCTTCTATAGGTCAAGGCATCTTTCTCATTCTCAAGCAGTTTCACACCTGCACGACATAAAGTAATAGCTGGTGGTCATCAAGCCCATAAATGCACCTCCATACTGTATGCACTTTGTTCATAGTTAGAAAATGCCCTTCAAAGTTGTATATTTTATCTTCCCCTCTCACACATCAAACCCAGCTAGTCTGAGTATTTATTAGAATGACTTTTATGCAATGTCTGTGTCTGCATATGCTCTCTAACCCATAGCTGCAGGACCAGACCTCCGAGCTTCAGAGTGTCCGGAAGGCACGGGAGGAACTGCGGGGCCGAGAGCGGGAGTGGGGGAGCGTGAGGGACACCTTGCAGGCCCAACTCCGCCAGGCCCGAGAGGAGCTCCACAACGCCACCTGCAGGGTATGCACAGGACTACTCACTGGCATCTTCAACCCCACAACCCCATTAGTGCCAGAGATATGGGAGCGTGTAAACGGGGAGGCCCCTGCTTTAATTAACATAAATATTCTGGTAATAGCCATCGTAAGAGCCATTCCACGTTTCCATTCCCTGCCTTTAATGTTAATGCATATTTTAATAGATTATCATTACTGCCATCATAATTCTTATTGTGATAAGTGTAATTATTAGATTTATGGCTGAGTTATTATTTTCTAGCCTGCAGCCATTTTAACCCCACTGTCCCCCTCCCAGCCTGTACAACTAATGTATATTTCCCCTTCGTGACCACGCTTTTTTTCCTACTTGGCAGAACATTTAGCACGCGTCTGATAAAGATAAACACACAAACAGCGAGCGGCGTCTGCTTCGATGCCTGTAAAACACTCCATCTGAATTGCATATCCGCTTCGCCGCCGAGCTTGTCATAAGCGCTATTAAGAAAAATGGTCACACGGTTTGACATAAATTGGAAAATGACATTTGGAAAAGTGGGTGCCTCTGTGGAAATTAGAGATATTAAAATTATAAATCAGTGTCTGTGTGTGTGTGTGTGTGTGTGTGTGTGTGTGTGTGTGTGTGTGTGTGTGTGTGTGTGTTGTGTGTGTGTTTGCATGAGGTTGTGGTTGGTGATTGGGAGGGGGGCTGGCAGTGGAGTGCTACAACACTCCCAAGAAGGAACTGTTTCTCTCCCTTCTTCTCTCTCCCTGTGACACCTCAGACTTCCCAAAAGCCTGCTGGGATACGACAGGCCTCCCTGTGGTGTGCTCTGGCACCAAATGCCCCCCCGCTTGCTGCAGTGCCTCTGCCTGCTGTAGAGAAAGGATATTGTAACTCTTATAGTGTCAAGTCAGCTTATTTAGCACAGCTCACCCCTCGCGCTCCAAACTGCTAATGGATCATTTCAGAGGTGTGATATGCATTATGCAAAGGCATCTGCTGACACGTTCAGCAACACTCCAGCTCCCCGTGTGTCTCACCTCTACTTTGTGCCTGTGTGTGTGTCTGTGTGTTTGTGTTTGTGTTTGTGCGGGTGGGTTGTGTGGGTTGTGTGTGTTGTGTTTCTAAGCTTGTGCCTTTGTCACTTTGTCTATTTGTGTCCTTGTCTGTGTGTGTCCTTGTGATATATGTGTGTGTGTGTGTGTGTGTGTGTGTGTGTGTGTGTGTGTGTGTGTGTGTGTGTGTGTGTGTGTGTGTGCATGTGTGTGTGTGTGTGTGTGTGTGCATCTCTGCAGCAGCAGCAGGAGAGAGAGGCGCAGATTGAGGAGCTCCAGCACCAAGTGGACCAGACACTGGCACAAGTGGAGCAGGAGAGGGAGGTCAGATCCCACTAAACACTCCTGCGCAATTGCCCCATCTCACCCCACCGCCAGCTCACACACACACACACACACACACACACTCACTCATTTACAAAAGGTGTGTGTCACAAACACACACTTTTTTTTAATAATGCAGGGAAGGTCAATCCAACCACGCACAATACCCAAGTCAAGACCCACATGTGTTCCTGTGAGCTGCTCTTTTTGTTGTTTTGCGAGAGGTGTCCTTGGCGGCCTGAAGCTGCTCCCTTTCACCACACCTCAAAGCCTCAAAGCCATTGCCAACACAAAAGGCTGGAACTGCCTTGGCTCACTGGGCCTTGACATGGCCGACCGTGTGCCTCCTCATCCATGCAGCATCTGTGACCTCTCTCTTTTTTTCTCTCTCTCTCTCTCTTTCTCTTCCTTTCTCTGTGGCTCTCTTTTGACTCTTCCTTGTCAGTGATCAGTGTTGAATGGAATCATTTATAGAGCGGGGTCTGTAATATCGACAGTACTGTCAGCCTCATTGGAAAGGGAATGCACAGAAGAAGGGCAAAATAAGAAAAGGTTAATGCTTCAGAATGAGTAGTGCAGCCTTCATCCTGTTGCCATGACCTGTGCTTTATGTGTTGCATTTGACTTTTGTGTGTTATCCTTTTCTCCACTTATGTTTTACCCACCCACAACACACACACACACACACACACACACACACACACACACACACACACACACACACACCACCTTCTACCAACATTTCCATTTTTACAAGTGGAGAAGCCCACCCCATCCTAATAAATTGTGCTGTCAGAATTTGAGAGTTCTGGTATCCCTGAGAGGGTGGTCAGGGCCAGACAGACTCCTTCCTAATTCACTATAAGCTACTGCTTTCCCTTAGTGTCCTGTAAGTCTGTCATGATCTGACCCCGAGGCTACACGCTGAAGACTTGAATTCTGTGTCTGCCCCTAAACCCCTCAATATTTCACCAACCTTGTCAGTAGACCGTGCTTGGTGGCCATTCCATTACTATTGATATACTTAAAGACTTTTTTTATATATTTAAGAATACGGAGGAAAGGAAGCAAAAGAAACACCATTATTTTTTATGTTTCAAATGTACTAGACACAGGCACATCTATGCATCCTCTTCTGCAATACAACAAGGCTTCCAGGAAAGAAGATGTGGGGGTCATGCATCATGAAATATTTGTACTTTTCCCTTTCAGCTACTATCCAGTGGATACCTCCGTAAATACACATATACAGTACTTTTATTCAAACTCTTCCTGGTGATTTTAAAAACAAAACTATGTATTGTTTATGCATGTTTGTTTCCATCTTCACCTGCAGGACTGGTCCAAGGAGGAGGTGAAGAGGTTGAGAGAGGAGCAACTTCAGCTGGAGGAGAAGGTATCTGTTTACCCTCTCTCTGTGTAGTCACTGTCCATAACTCTGTACTGAAGTTCAGACATGGCTATATGAAGCTCTTCACCACACAAAGTTCAAAAAGTCACAGGAATGTTACATTTATAAGACTCCGACCCTGTCAGCTTATGGTGGAACAGTGCTGCTGTTTGTTTGGTTTGGAGTTTGAGAGGGTATTGCTGTGGGGAGGAAGTGGGGGATGTACAGAGAGGAGTGAGGAAGGATAAACTCAGACAGAGCAGGGCTTCCTCAGTGCCCTCTAATGAGAGCTGACCTGTGCCATGGTCAGAAGGGGTTTGGAGAGGAGGGCAGTGGAGGAGGAGGAGAGAGCAGAAGCTCCAGCAGTGGGGTGGACAGCCTACTAATCAGAGAGGAGTTGGGGAGGGGAAACAAATGACAAATCACACAAAAGAAAAAGTGTGTAAATGTGTGTGTGTGTGTGTGTGTGTGTGTGTGTGTGTGTGTGTGTGAGAGAGAGAGAGAGAGTGTGTGTGTGTGGGTGAGAGAGAGCTTGAGGTGATCTTGAGCTGGGGTGCGTGGCGGCAGTGCTCAGCACGAGGTGAAGAGGGTCGAGCCGAGTGTTGAGCGCGGAGACGGAGTGTTTTCGCAGCGCTGCCTTGCTGTGCTTTGGGACCGCAATAAAGCAAGGCCTTCAGAGCACAGCCAACCGCCACTTACTGTTGAGTGCTTCTCCGGTGGTTGGACAAGATTACTCTCCAAACAAAGTGCAGACAGCTTGATTAATAGAGGGGTCTGCAGAGGTGCACGCCGCAGTATATTTTCACACTTACTTACACTCGTTCATTTTACTCGAGCAGACTTTTATGTGCCGCTCCTGTCACCAGAGGAGTTTGGCAGTTCATAAAGAACTCACTCTCTCCTACTCTTCCTTTGCTTTCTTGTCCTCTCTCCCTCTCCCTCTCTCTCTCTCTCTCTCTCTCTCTCCCTCTCTCTGCCTTTCTTTCTCTTCTCTGTCTCCCCCGTTGCTTTCTTTCACTGTTCTCTCTCTCTCCCTCGCTTTCTCAGTTCCCCTCTTTCTTTTCTGTTATGCCATGGTGAAAACTCATTAAGTCCAGTGCAGACATGTTGTTGTAACGTATGTTTGCCCAGTTGATAAAGGAGCCCCAGTCTGTCCTGCATCCAGATTACACCGATATGTGCCTCTGTCTGTGTCTGTGTGTGTGTGTGTGTGTGTGTGTGTGTTTGTGTGTGTGTGTGTGTGTGTGTGTGTGTGTGTGTGTGTGTGTGTGTGTTTTCACACCATCTAAAACCGTGCGTCATTACCTCAAGCTCTGACAGCTTAGGCAGGGGTCTTTGTGTTTGTAGAGACGTGGCGAGGCGTGAGGGAGTCGTAGATTGGGTGTATGTATTTTTATTTACATTCCAGCTCTGTGGGGTCTTATCCATCGGCGAAACAATCTTTTATCTCGCCGCTCCTATCTCTGGCTTTGTTTGTGCCTGTGTGTGTGCTGACAAGACGTGCTGTGATGAATATCAATTGCGTTTTCATTAGTGCCAGGACAAATAACCATCGCGCAGCACTTGACTAATTCACAACTGGGCATCACATTGACAATGCTCTGTTTCTATAATGAATGTGTCTGGGGCTGGACATCTTCCACGTGTGTGTTTATGCATGTGTTTATATGCGTATGCACACGTGTTTGCTCATGTGTGTGTATGTTTGTATGATTAGTGTGGCAATATGTGTGTGAGAGAGAGAGACAGAGTGTTACTGAGTTTGTTTGGATGTGGTGTGTGTGTGTGTGTGTGTGTGTGTGTGTGTGTGTGTGTGTGTGTGTGTGTGTGTGTGTGTGTGTGTGTGTGTGTGTGTGTGTGTGTATGTATGTGTCTTGTTATGTCTGAGTATGCGTGTCCATGTCCATACATTCTTTTCTATGTGTTTCTACAGGTGAGGCAGAGCGAGCAGCGCGCGGAGGAGCTGCAGGCAGCCCTGGAGCAGGCAGAGCAGGCTCAGCACACCTGGTGGCTGCAGCTGGACCAGGAGCTGCAGGAGTGGAGGGAGGGCTTCCGGGCCGCCTCCGAGGCACTGCGGCTGAGGGAAGCCGACCTGGAGGAGGCCAGACTCGGCCGAGACGGAGCCCTCAGGAGCCTGCGTCTGCTGGAGGAGCAGGGCCACAGCCACAGCCTGCACACAGACAGCCTGCAGGATAGCCTGCAGCAACTGCAGGCACAGGTGATCAGTGTGTGTGTGTCTCTGTGTGTGTGTGTGTGTGTGTGTGTGTGTGTGTGTCTGTGTCCACATTCTCCTTTGACCAAGACAGCGTGGGTGTCAGTACAGGCTAGGGGAAAGTGTGATGTGGGAGGGGGGTGAGGAGGGGCTGGTGATGGTGGTGGTAGGGGAGGGGTACTGCAGTGATGGGGGCCCTGGGAGCACATGTGAGGACAAGGTCAGGCCCCATCACATCAGGTCACTGGGGTCTAATTAAGGCCAGCTCAACACCAGTGTGCAATCAGCAGACCTGCACAGGAAATTAGGTTTCTCTCACCCTCTTTCTCTCTCTCTCTCTCTGTGTCCTCTCTCTCCCTCTCTCTCTTTTATTCCCTCATTGCATAAAATGCCCACAATCTCGGCTATTTTAATTAACATTTTGTGCTTAGAAGGCACATTAATAACACCACTAGATGAAATATTAGAGGGAAATTAGTGGCACTGTATAGAAATGAACCCCAGCCCCAGCCCCACCCCTCCCCAACCCATCCTCCCACCCACAGTCTTCTCATCAGCACAGCCTTTTATTGTCCTCCTACAACAAGCCTCCAGGTTTGCCATGGAGAGGTCTGCTTGTCCCTCTCTCACTATGTAGTCTTAATAAAGTCCATTGTCATGTATATGTGCTGTACACAAAAGTCTGGTGGCCTCTTAGGGTTTCTTCCTGGAGCGCAGGTGATAGGCCATGGTGCATTTGTGGATGGTGCAACCACTGCCCTTCGCTCAAGCAAATATTGCCTAAAGCCATCGCTCTACAACCCACCCAGTTCAAGATAATGCTGTTTACTGCCATATCGTAGCCTCTTCTTTGTTGCATTCACAGTTCCCAGAAACAAATCCCTTTTTAACATTTTAGTTTGGTGGTTCACACACTTAAATATAGTGTTTCATTATTCATTTGGGAGCACCAATATGCATGCACAAACAGAGGAAAGGGGCTACTTCATCCGTTGTTATGGGTAATTTCACATCCATTTCTGCAGAGAACAGCCAAAGTGGTGCGAGTTCTCATTATCCCATTTGCTGTTTGCAGTGAGAAATGAGTAGAAGCTCCTAAAGCCTGAACTTTTTCCCTAAAACTGTCAGATTGGTCTGCGGATCACTCCGCATCCGAGCGTCAGAATGTCTCCCAGTGAGATGGTGTTGCCTCTGAGCAGTAAATAATTTCCGCAGAGAAGTCAATTTTTCTCATTAGGGTAGTTAATGAAGTCCTCCCTTTTAATCTTCTATAATAGCAAATCATTACTGATACTGTTTATTTGATGGGGTTTTAATGATTTGTTTTTCTCGCTAGTTAGCGATAAAGCCGTTGATTGACTTTTTTAAACCTTTTTCATGCCTGCTAGAAATCATGCTTTGAGCAGGTCCTTAGGTCCCTCATCATGTGCTGATAAGTACTGTATCAGTTATAAAGCCCCTCATAGCAAAACCATTAGCCTCTGCAGCTTCTGCGTCGAAACATATACATATATTTTCACTGATGACTTGGTCTGTCCCTTCAGCTTGCCCTACGGGAGGAAAAGATGACTGCAGTGGTCCAGGAGGCCGATGCCCTCAGAGAGAAACTGGAGAGCCAAGAGGAGGATGTCACGGCTGTACGCCAGCAGCTGCACGCCTCCCAGGATGCATTGCAGAGTCTGGGTGTAGAGCTGATGTCTTACAGGGAGGAACTGAAGGAGCAGGTAACGACCACCAAATCTGGTCTTGAGAGCAGCATATCACGTTAAAACATGTTGGGTGCACTAAATAGATCGGAAAAAAAAGAATTAATCTGTATGTGTGTGTATGTGCACTGTTCAATCCTAGCTGGATATGCTAGAGCTGTATTTCGTACTGGATATATATTGATTGCAGTTGTATATACACGGGGGTGATGTTCTTACATGGCCCATGGCATGCTGGGAGCCTCCCCCAGCTGGGAGGCGGAGGTGAGTGTTGGAGGTGCGTGTAACACACTGTGGATGTGCCCTCACCTCGACAGGAGGCCCAGCGTGCAGAGCAGGAGAGCAAGTACACAGAGCTAAAGGCTGACATGGTCCTGCTACAACAACAGTACTCCTCTTGCTATTCACAGGTAGGCAACGTTGTCAACTGAATGTGGGAATTCATATTATGTTCAGGTCTGTGTTGTATTTGCTGTGCTGTAGATTAACCTTAACCTGTCTGTCTGTGTGCGTGTGTGTGTATGTGCATGTGTGTGTGTGTGCGTGTGTGTGTGCGTGTGTGTGTGAGTAGCTGGTGCAGGAAGAGAGAAAGGTTGCTCGTCTGAAGTCGGAGCTCCAGGCGGCGGTGGAGCAGAAGGTCAGGCTG
Source organism: Clupea harengus (assembly GCF_900700415.2). Lineage (NCBI taxonomy): Eukaryota > Metazoa > Chordata > Actinopteri > Clupeiformes > Clupeidae > Clupea > Clupea harengus. The sequence continues at coordinate 24,703,333 of NC_045157.1, forward strand.
TCGGCCCAGGAGTCTGACCTGAGCGCTGAGAACCAGCATCTGCAGAGCGAGCTCAGCCTGCTCTCCCACAGGCACAGCAGCGCACAGCAGGAGGTACACCACTACTCTCTCTCTCTGCTCAGAGCGCACAGGGGCTACTGCCAAAGATAAAAGGCCTGACCTGACCCCTCTCACCTTCCCTCACCTACATATTCTCTACAGATAGAGTACCACGACTTACTTAACTCAGTTAACTCCAGCAGTCCACCATAGCTCCATATTCATGTCTGCTGTAGTAGGAGAGAGGTGTGCTAGGGAGTGTGTGTGGGCCGCACTGCAGGTTGGGTTTGTTTACTGGCTTTGCTGATGCTGCTGCAGGTTGCTGGCAGGGATGAGGCCTTGCTGAGACTGACTGCTGAGCGGACCACCGTGCAGGAGTGCCTGAAGTCCACTCAGGAGGAGGTGAGCTTCAGCCAGCCCCCCCCCCCCCCCCCCCCCCCCCTAAGCCCTCACACAGCACATCAAGGCCAGAGGCTAGCCGTGAGGGCAGTCTGCTCCCCTACTGTCATAATGAGTGCTGCACAAAGTGAAAATACCTGAAATCAAGCACAGTTGGACTCGCTCATGCCTCTTGGCCTTATGCTTCCTCTGACATTCATTAGTTTCTCAAAGTTACCAGTGTGATTTCTGTTCTGTAGAACTTTTGATCATGTCATTGTAGGCACATTAGCTCCGTCTTCAAACAGGGGTGTCAAAATAATGTAGGTATATTGGCTCTGGACGGGTGCCAAATAAATGTGGGGGCAAATGTTAAAGCCCCATTATGTGAGAATTACTACATTCCCCCTAAAGTTGTGGAGTGTAGTTCACTTTTACACCACTGTCATAAATACAAATCGCGATTTGAGACCCCCTAATGGACACTGGTAAATGTGTATTTGTTGACAAGCTAAAGGATATGGAACCGGCAAAGACAACGCCAGCAACAGGGCTGAGGTCGATGATTTTGGGCATCTGAAAAAACTGCATATCTCCGTGAGAGAGGGATGACACTAATGCGTTTACAGCCTACAACGCATTCTTTCATAAAAAAACATTGTCAGGGATATTTATGATGAAAGACTAACGAGTCGACATCTTTCCTAACCCAGCCAAACATCAAGCAAACACAAGACATAGCAAGACAGCTAATAACTTATTACTGATAATTCCAACAGAAAGAAGGCATGACTTGCATATTTCTGTCTCTTTATCTCTGGAGGTAAAGAGACAGAACAAGTTAATCAAGTTAATCAAGTTAATCTTGTTCAGTCTCTTGTTCGGTTACGCTCTCTTCTTCTCTTCCTCACTTCCTCCAACAACGTCTTTCTCAGTTTCTTTGTCGCCTCTGCCGTGATGTTGATATAGAGAATACTGCGCTAGCTTCTTTTTAGAACTAGCATATGGATCTAGTTGTTGTTGCATGAGGTGGTGCCATAAAGTATTACGTAGTTCTCACGAGAGGTGTCGTCCACCAAGTTACATAGTGCAATACCAAGCATACCTGGCATGCTGTGGCAGTGGCACAGGCAGCATTCTCCATATTACAAGTCAGTGTACCTCCAAATCATTTTTGAAGCTGTTACTTTAAGGTAAAATTATACCATAATGTTGCTTTAATACTTTTCTCATAAGGGCCACCAAGATGATGCTGGTAATAGCCTGACAACAGCACCAATAAAATGTTGGTAATTTCACCTGATTGGATAGGCATCAACTATTCAACACAACAGCAGATCAATTAAGTTGAACACATGGAGGTGCCAAACAAAAGGGGGTGTCCACCATAGTGGTCAAAATAAAGGATCAGTCCCAAATCATTCTCATAGATCAGTATCAAAACATATACTAAACAGTTTGAAATTCTGATTAATAATTACCTTAATAACTACAACCAAAAGTACTACAGGTATAACGATTCACCGATAGAAATTGGAAACAGGCTTTAACCTTAAAGATGCGACTACATTGGTACGCAGACCCCCGGATTGATCTAAATATACCATGAACCGGTCCATGGCCCGATTTTAAAGTTACAAATCGGTTGACTGAAGCTTTGCTAGTAATTTTACTTTTAGTACAGACTAAGCTGCTGCAAAATACATAATGTTACAAGTAATCTTACTTTCAAAATAATAATGACCACCTCTCATTCGCTAATAAATCTGAACAGCTTCTTGGTTTTGTTGGCCAGGTCAGGGGCGTGGTTCAGTTTATGTTACAGTTACAGGAAGTGATTAGAGGTGCTACTATTTATGTAATGACTTGCATTTCACAGTAAAAGTTCAGTTTAAATCACGCAATGAACAAATTCATCTGTGGAGTCCCAATTGTATCTACGGTACATAATATATGTTAGGCTGCGACTGCTTTCAGATATGTGCTATTCCAAGACTACCAGTCTGTCTCCCAGTAAATTGACTTGCTTGACCAGTAACGAGACAAATTGTCTAGGAATGAAAAATCATTTTTCAAACAAGGTGTGAGTTAGTAACCTTGAAGGTGAAAAGTGTGTAAGATGGCAGGAGTCTTGGGGAGTGGGCTGAGAATGGGAGAGATCAGAATGGCAGGGAG